>NW_025408109.1:0-2500 GCF_905475395.1 Chrysoperla carnea
TTCTCAGGCTCCCTCTCCGGAATCGAACCCTGATTCCCCGTTACCCGTTACAACCATGGTAGGCGCAGAACCTACCATCGACAGTTGATAAGGCAGACATTTGAAAGATGCGTCGCCGGTACGCTGACCGTGCGATCAGCTTAAAGTTATTCAGAGTCACCAAATTCGAAACGATGCAAATTGAAAATTTACACCGATTGGTTTTGATCTAATAAAAGCATTCCTTCCATCTCTGGTCGGAACTCTGTTTGCATGTATTAGCTCTAGAATTACCACAGTTATCCAAGTAAATGTGGGGTACGATCTAAGGAACCATAACTGATATAATGAGCCTTTCGCGGTTTCACCTTAATTTGGCTTGTACTGAGACATGCATGGCTTAATCTTTGAGACAAGCATATGACTACTGGCAGGATCAACCAGGGAACTATTTGTATTTATAATATTAAATATATAATAAATATATATATGATATTTTTTTTTTTGTTTTCTTATTATAAGAAAAAAAAATTTTCATATAATAATTATTAATATATAATAATATTATTATTACAATTTCATTTTAAATATCAGATGGTCTCACCCATTACTGATATAAATTTTTTTTTTTTTTTTTAATATCTCTATTGTTTTAAAATTAATAGAAAAAACATATGAGATATATATATTATTATTAATTTTTTCTTTTTTTTTTTTCAAATATATATTTATTATGTCATTTATATAATTTTTTTGCTTTTACAAAAAGAAATATATAATAAATGTTATTCATAATAAATATTATTGAATAAAAAATAAAAAAAATAAAATAATTATAATTTCTTGTCAGACCATCACCAAATGGGTCTTAAAATATTTCAAACATTTTCTCATACTCGTCGCTAGATTGAAAGCGTCATTTATTTTTTAATTTTATTTAAAAAGTTAATTTTAAATAAAAAACGTTATAATAACACTTAATATTCTCGCTTGGTATGAGGTGAGTCAATGTAATATTATTTATAAATAATAATTTTTATATAAATTTTGTGTGCTCATATCAGAGTGTAAAGTTTAAAACTTATAACCCATGAACTTGCTTTGACCAAAAAAAAAATACATAAATTTATATGTTATTCTATTTTATAATCAATAATTTAATAAAAATAAAAATATTATTGATATAAATAGATATACATATAGAGGTTTTTCTTACAAAAAATAATAATACAATATTTAATATCAAAATAATCCAAACTGATTACCATCCAGACTATTATCAATATATATAAGATTGTATTATTATTTATTTCAATACATATTTATTAAAACTGAGATAAAAATTTCATATAATAATAAATATGCATACATGTGTAAAAAAAAATTTTTAATATATATACAAAATAAACCAAACTGATTATCATCCAGTATATTTTGAATATATATAATTTTGTATATATTATGTGTATAGAAAAAGTTTGGCGTGTTACTTTAATATGCTATCATAACCAAAATATATTTCTTATAACACATAATTACTATTATATATTTTTATACACTTACACCATCCATTATATATCTCAAAGACATTAAACTCGTTGCTTCAAACTCAAATTATTATTACTGACATACATTTCTATTATATATATTAAAGACATAAAACCCGTTGCTTTAAACTCAACTAATTATTACTGACATACATTTCTATTATATATATTAAAGACATAAGACCCGTTGCTTTAAACTCAAATTATTATTACTGACATACATTTCTATTATATATATTAAAGACATAAAACCCGTTGCTTTAAACTCAACTAATTATTACTGACATACATTTCTATTATATATATTAAAGACATAAAACCCGTTGCTTTAAACTCAAATTATTATTACTGACATACATATATATTATATATATTAAAGACATAAAACCCGTTGCTTTAAACTCAAATTATTATTACTGACATATACTATACTATATATATATCTCAAAGACATTAAACTATTTTAATATCTAAAAATAAAATTTTATATCTAAAAATAAAATTTTATATCTAAAAATTAAAATTTAAATACATTTATATAGCTTATATAGCTAAAATACATTTTATTCACAATTTCAAACTCATATTATCATTTTACTACCGATAACCATACTCTATACAACATATGACACATATACAATATATTCAATTTATTATAAATAAAACTATTAAAAATCACAATAAATATATGTATAAAATCTATTAAGATACTCTATTCGTATGGTACAGTAATAATATGTGTCATTATATACATATAAATTATAAGTCATAACTTGTGATATTAATAGTACACCATCATATATAGTACTTAAAGAGAAAGAATTCCTTGTTTCAAACTCAAAAATGTAAGTTGTGTTAAAATGACTTAAAATGTCATGAAACGTAAAGATATATTGAAATTTTTGAAAAAAAATTTTTTAAAAAAAATTTTTTTCAGCCAAAAATCTTTGATTTTTAACAAAAAAAAATTTTTT
>NW_025408109.1:7500-10000 GCF_905475395.1 Chrysoperla carnea
AAATATTATCCAAAAAAAATAATATTGTACATTAATCAACGCACCAATGCCTATAGATTAATATTTAATGGGTCGCAACGTCCTACAAGATGAGAAGTGCATACCTCGTTATCATACAATTAACAATATACAGCAGTGCATATATTTTTACTAAAAATACAAAATTCCTAATAAAAATTTTTTGTCACATGCTAGTACAAATTGGTTGATTAACGATAAAAAGTAAATGAATCTCATCTTTCGACCTTTCGGGTTTCTCAGGTTTACCCCTGAACGGTTTTACGTACTCTTTAACTCTCTCTTCAAAGTTCTTTTCAACTTTCCCTCACGGTACTTGTTCGCTATCGGTCTCGTGGTAATATTTAGCCTTAGATGGAGTTTACCACCCACTTAGAGCTGCACTCTCAAGCAACCCGACTCTAAGGAAAGATTCACCTATCATCCAATAATAATCACTACGGGCCTGGCACCCTCTATGGGTATATGGCCCCATTCAAGATGGACTTGGATGTATTATATAAACAATAGGTTTATATTGAATCTTCCTAAACACTACATTCCCCAAGTGTCTGTTTATCAGCCACGGGGTTCAGTGCTGGGCTTATCCCTGTTCGCTCGCCGCTACTAAGGGAATCCTAGTTAGTTTCTTTTCCTCCGCTTAATAATATGCTTAAATTCAGCGGGTAATCTCACCTACTCTGAGGTCGTAAAAGTTTTTAAAGAAGTATTAAAACAAAAATTTTTTTTTGTATATATTATGTTTTTGTTATATTTTATAAGTAAACAATTTTCTTAATTATTCATACTCAAATTTTTTTATAATATTATTATATAATATTATTTTTATATTTATCTAAAGAGAAGAAAATAAAAAATAAATAATTATATATATTAATTTTTTTCGAGTATATTGAAAATTTTATTACAAATAAAATATTCCATAACAAAATATTAATATATAATATTTTTCTTTTTCTTCTTTATTTAATATTTTAAAAATATATTATTAATATCATTTATTATTAATATTATTATTAACATAAAGTTTTATAATATTATATATAAATGATAAAAAATAATATTGATATATTAATTTAAAAATGTCGACAAATAATAAAAAATATATAAATTTTAAATGCTATTAAAAACATTTTATATTTATTTTTTTCTTATATTTGGCGTAAAACATTCATATATAAATAATTTTACATTTCTTTTATAAAAATTTTATTTATCAATTTATAATTAAATATGAAAAAATAAATTTTCTTTTTTAATTATTGATAAATTTCTTTTTCATAAAAAAAAAAATTTTATGTAAAATAATCTTTTATTATATTATAATATAATGTATACGACCCTCAGCCAGATGTGGTCCGGGAACAGTATCCAAGGACCGCAATGTGCGTTCGAAATGTCAATGTTCATGTGTCCTGCAGTTCACAAGTTGACGCGCAATTAGCTGCGTTCTTCATCGACCCACGAGCCAAGTGATCCACCGTCCAGGGTAATCTTTTTAAATTTTAAATGTAAGTATTATTAATAATAATCTTTATTTTTAATATAAAAAATAAAATTATTAATTTATATATCTTTATAAATTCTTTTAAAATAAAAAAATTTTTCTAGAATATAAATTATATATTTTATTTTAAATATATATATATAAATTAAAGATATTATGGTATTAATAAATATATACATAACATTTTTGATATTTTTGTTAGTGCTAGCTAGATATAATAATTAATATTTGGTATATTTTATAGAAATGTATTTATTTATTTTTTTTTTATAAATTATTTTCTACATAAAAATATATATAATATTAATATGGTACAAAACAAATGGGTTTGTTTTTTAACATAATAACTTTTAATAAAAAAAAAGAAGAAATATCAAGACAAAATATAAAGAAATTTAAATTTAAAATAAATTTTATTCTTTAAAAAAATTTTATCTTGTGTTTTCTTTATTTTTATTATATAACATAGAAAAATAAAAATATAGATTATATCAATTATAATCTTATTTTATTTTTCTTAATAGAGATTATATACATATAAACAAATAATTTCAATATATTCTATTTTTAATTTCACTTTTTTATAAGAGAAATTATTTATAGATTTTATTAATAATTATTGTTTAATAATTATAATAATATTGAATATAAAAATATTTTATATGTAACAAAAAATATTATTAATATTTATATAATATTCTCTATATTATATGTATAGATATATTATGTGTATAAAAAAAGTTTGGCGTATTACTTTAATATGCGCTATCATAACCAAAATAAATCTCTTTTAACACATAATTACTATTATATATTTTTGAGAAAATTACATATTAATATGTTATTTTGTTAAAAAAAAAAAAAATATTTCTTATCAATAATATTTTTATTTTTTTTGGAATATTTAAAAACAATACAAAAAATATAAATAAATATATATTTTATATATATATCGTTAATGATCCTTCCGCAGGT
>NW_025408109.1:12500-15000 GCF_905475395.1 Chrysoperla carnea
GAAATATATAATAAATGTTATTCATAATAAATATTATTGAATAAAAAATAAAAAAAATAAAATAATTATAATTTCTTGTCAGACCATCACCAAATGGGTCTTAAAATATTTCAAACATTTTCTCATACTCGTCGCTAGATTGAAAGCGTCATTTATTTTTTAATTTTATTTAAAAAGTTAATTTTAAATAAAAAACGTTATAATAACACTTAATATTCTCGCTTGGTATGAGGTGAGTCAATGTAATATTATTTATAAATAATAATTTTTATATAAATTTTGTGTGCTCATATCAGAGTGTAAAGTTTAAAACTTATAACCCATGAACTTGCTTTGACCAAAAAAAAATACATAAATTTATATGTTATTCTATTTTATAATCAATAATTTAATAAAAATAAAAATATTATTGATATAAATAGATATACATATAGAGGTTTTTCTTACAAAAAATAATAATACAATATTTAATATCAAAATAATCCAAACTGATTACCATCCAGACTATTATCAATATATATAAGATTGTATTATTATTTATTTCAATACATATTTATTAAAACTGAGATAAAAATTTCATATAATAATAAATATGCATACATGTGTAAAAAAAAATTTTTAATATATATACAAAATAAACCAAACTGATTATCATCCAGTATATTTTGAATATATATAATTTTGTATATATTATGTGTATAGAAAAAGTTTGGCGTGTTACTTTAATATGCTATCATAACCAAAATATATTTCTTATAACACATAATTACTATTATATATTTTTATACACTTACACCATCCATTATATATCTCAAAGACATTAAACTCGTTGCTTCAAACTCAAATTATTATTACTGACATACATTTCTATTATATATATTAAAGACATAAAACCCGTTGCTTTAAACTCAACTAATTATTACTGACATACATTTCTATTATATATATTAAAGACATAAGACCCGTTGCTTTAAACTCAAATTATTATTACTGACATACATTTCTATTATATATATTAAAGACATAAAACCCGTTGCTTTAAACTCAACTAATTATTACTGACATACATTTCTATTATATATATTAAAGACATAAAACCCGTTGCTTTAAACTCAAATTATTATTACTGACATACATATATATTATATATATTAAAGACATAAAACCCGTTGCTTTAAACTCAAATTATTATTACTGACATATACTATACTATATATATATCTCAAAGACATTAAACTATTTTAATATCTAAAAATAAAATTTTATATCTAAAAATAAAATTTTATATCTAAAAATTAAAATTTAAATACATTTATATAGCTTATATAGCTAAAATACATTTTATTCACAATTTCAAACTCATATTATCATTTTACTACCGATAACCATACTCTATACAACATATGACACATATACAATATATTCAATTTATTATAAATAAAACTATTAAAAATCACAATAAATATATGTATAAAATCTATTAAGATACTCTATTCGTATGGTACAGTAATAATATGTGTCATTATATACATATAAATTATAAGTCATAACTTGTGATATTAATAGTACACCATCATATATAGTACTTAAAGAGAAAGAATTCCTTGTTTCAAACTCAAAAATGTAAGTTGTGTTAAAATGACTTAAAATGTCATGAAACGTAAAGATATATTGAAATTTTTGAAAAAAAATTTTTTAAAAAAAAATTTTTTTCAGCCAAAAATCTTTGATTTTTAACAAAAAAAAATTTTTTCTCTTAAAAATGAAAATTATCATATTTATTATAAAAATTACTATTTATTATTCAATAAATACATATTATCAAAGATATTAATCAAAATATTTACATATTTTTCATAATTCATATACATTTTTTTTTTTTTTATCATTGGATAAAATTATATATGATTCGATATATACTTGTAACAAATTGTCAACGACCATACTATGTTAAAAACACTGGTTCTCGTCCGATCACCAAAGTTAAGTAATATCAGGCAGTATTAGTACCGACATAGGAGACTTTTCGGGAAATCACTGTGTTGTTGTCTTTAATATATTTTTTATATTATCGTTAGAATTTATTATAAATATTAATAACTTTGATTATTTTCGGTAGTATTTATTATAAATATTGATAAGTTCAAATATTTTCGGTAGTATTTATTATAAATATCGATAGTAATTATTATAAATATTATTATTATTATTATTATTATTATTATTATTATTATAAATAATTCTTATTATTAATTATTATAAATAATATTAGTAGTAATTATTATAAATATTATCAGTAATAATTATTATAAATAACTTCAATAGTAATTATTATAAATATCTTAAGTAGTAATTATTATAAATATTATTATTATTATTAAAAAAAATTTATTGATAAAAAAAGCCTCTTATTTTAGAGGCTTAATATTAATTAATTAATTAATTAATAAATAAATAACTTAGAAAAAAAAAATTGAAAAAAAAAGCCTTCAACAGTGAA
>NW_025408109.1:20000-22956 GCF_905475395.1 Chrysoperla carnea
TTTTTGTATATATTATGTTTTTGTTATATTTTATAAGTAAACAATTTTCTTAATTATTCATACTCAAATTTTTTTATAATATTATTATATAATATTATTTTTATATTTATCTAAAGAGAAGAAAATAAAAAATAAATAATTATATATATTAATTTTTTTCGAGTATATTGAAAATTTTATTACAAATAAAATATTCCATAACAAAATATTAATATATAATATTTTTCTTTTTCTTCTTTATTTAATATTTTAAAAATATATTATTAATATCATTTATTATTAATATTATTATTAACATAAAGTTTTTATAATATTATATATAAATGATAAAAAATAATATTGATATATTAATTTAAAAATGTCGACAAATAATAAAAAATATATAAATTTTAAATGCTATTAAAAACATTTTATATTTATTTTTTTCTTATATTTGGCGTAAAACATTCATATATAAATAATTTTACATTTCTTTTATAAAAATTTTATTTATCAATTTATAATTAAATATGAAAAAATAAATTTTCTTTTTTAATTATTGATAAAATTTTTTTTTCATAAAAAAAAAAATTTTATGTAAAATAATCTTTTATTATATTATAATATAATGTATACGACCCTCAGCCAGATGTGGTCCGGGAACAGTATCCAAGGACCGCAATGTGCGTTCGAAATGTCAATGTTCATGTGTCCTGCAGTTCACAAGTTGACGCGCAATTAGCTGCGTTCTTCATCGACCCACGAGCCAAGTGATCCACCGTCCAGGGTAATCTTTTTAAATTTTAAATGTAAGTATTATTATTAATAATAATCTTTATTTTTAATATAAAAAATAAAATTATTAATTTATATATCTTTATAAATTCTTTTAAAATAAAAAAATTTTTCTAGAATATAAATTATATATTTTATTTTAAATATATATATATAAATTAAAGATATTATGGTATTAATAAATATATACATAACATTTTTGATATTTTTGTTAGTGCTAGCTAGATATAATAATTAATATTTGGTATATTTTATAGAAATGTATTTATTTATTTTTTTTTTATAAATTATTTTCTACATAAAAATATATATAATATTAATATGGTACAAAACAAATGGGTTTGTTTTTTAACATAATAACTTTTAATAAAAAAAAAGAAGAAATATCAAGACAAAATATAAAGAAATTTAAATTTAAAATAAATTTTATTCTTTAAAAAAATTTTATCTTGTGTTTTCTTTATTTTTATTATATAACATAGAAAAATAAAAATATAGATTATATCAATTATAATCTTATTTTATTTTTCTTAATAGAGATTATATACATATAAACAAATAATTTCAATATATTCTATTTTTAATTTCACTTTTTTATAAGAGAAATTATTTATAGATTTTATTAATAATTATTGTTTAATAATTATAATAATATTGAATATAAAAATATTTTATATGTAACAAAAAAATATTATTAATATTTATATAATATTCTCTATATTATATGTATAGATATATTATGTGTATAAAAAAAGTTTGGCGTATTACTTTAATATGCGCTATCATAACCAAAATAAATCTCTTTTAACACATAATTACTATTATATATTTTTGAGAAAATTACATATTAATATGTTATTTTGTTAAAAAAAAAAAAAATATTTCTTATCAATAATATTTTTATTTTTTTTGGAATATTTAAAAACAATACAAAAAATATAAATAAATATATATTTTATATATATATCGTTAATGATCCTTCCGCAGGTTCACCTACGGAAACCTTGTTACGACTTTTACTTCCTCTAAATGATCAAGTTTGGTCATCTTCCCAGCAACATCGGCAATATCAGAAATATTGCCGCGTACCAGTCCGAAGACCTCACTAAATCATTCAATCGGTAGTAGCGACGGGCGGTGTGTACAAAGGGCAGGGACGTAATCAACGCGAGCTTATGACTCGCGCTTACTGGGAATTCCTCGTTCATGGGGAACAATTGCAAGCCCCAATCCCTAGCACGAAGGAGGTTCAGCGGATTACCCGGACCTTTCGGCCTGGGAGAGAACACGCTGATTCCTTCAGTGTAGCGCGCGTGCGGCCCAGAACATCTAAGGGCATCACAGACCTGTTATTGCTCAATCTCGTGCGGCTAGAATGCCGCCTGTCCCTCTAAGAAGAATTATTTGTACGCCGGCAGTAAAAACCACATCAAAAAACTGCACATACCCATACACCCATAACATATGCATAACACACATAAAGCACAATATATACAAAATATAATCTTGATCGTTTAAAATCTCAAAAATATATGCATATATATAAATACAATATATGAGCGCGCACACACATGAAAATAGGAATGATATAGGAAATTAAACAGTTGATGGGCCTTGAGATGCCGGTAAAGTACGTCTATTTAGCAGGCTAGAGTCTCGTTCGTTATCGGAATTAACCAGACAAATCGCTCCACCAACTAAGAACGGCCATGCACCACCACCCACCGAATCAAGAAAGAGCTCTCAATCTGTCAATCCTTCCGGTGTCCGGGCCTGGTGAGGTTTCCCGTGTTGAGTCAAATTAAGCCGCAGGCTCCACTCCTGGTGGTGCCCTTCCGTCAATTCCCTTTAAGTTTCAGCTTTGCAACCATACTTCCCCCGGAACCCAAAAGCTTTGGTTTCCCGGAAGCTGCCCGCCGAGTCATCGGAGGAACTTCGGCGGATCGCTAGCTGGCATCGTTTATGGTTAGAACTAGGGCGGTATCTGATCGCCTTCGAACCTCTAACTTTCGTTCTTGATCAATCAAAACATTTTTGGCAAATGCTTTCGCTTCTGTCCGTCTTGCGACGATCCAAGAATTTCACCTCTAACGTCGCAATACGAATGCCCCCATCTGTCCGTATTAATCATTATCTCGGATATTCCGAAAACCAACAAAATAGAACCGAGATCCTATTCCAT
>NW_025408110.1:0-22739 GCF_905475395.1 Chrysoperla carnea
AGTAGTATTCATTTTTATTGTTATATCCATCTTCGCGTATATAATACGCTAGTTGTATACACGACACGCTCATACATATACTGACTGGTGTTCTGTAACTATCTGTGTATATTAATTGTTTGTAACAATGCCACCAAAAACAAGTGGAAAAGCAGCAAAAAAAGCTGGCAAAGCTCAAAAAAATATATCAAAGAGTGATAAGAAAAAGAAGAGGAAGCGCAAGGAATCATATGCAATTTACATTTACAAAGTATTAAAACAAGTGCATCCTGATACTGGTATCTCTAGTAAAGCTATGAGTATCATGAACAGTTTTTGTTAATGATATTTTTGAACGTATTGCTGCTGAAGCATCACGTTTAGCACATTATAATAAACGTTCAACAATCACAAGTCGGGAAATTCAAACCGCAGTTCGATTATTATTACCTGGTGAATTGGCAAAGCACGCTGTTAGTGAAGGTACTAAAGCTGTTACAAAATATACAAGTTCAAAATAAATAAATCGAAAATATTATTTAATTGATAACATAAAAATACATCAACATATAAAAACGGCTCTCTTTTTAAGAGAGCCATCAAATTTTTTAAATAAGAGTAAATTATTTTTATATATACAAAAAAATAAAATAAACAATTATTAATATCATATTTAATATAAAATTTTATATATTAATAGCTTGAATATATCTATTATTAGTATATCAATATTATTAATTTTAAATATAATAAAGGATATCGCGGAATATATATCGTAAATCAGTGTAATGCAAATGCATTACATTACCTTTATTATTTTCATTTTACATTTACTACTTGTTTATGTACGCTTATAATTATTAGAAAAATATTTTTAATAATTTTAAAAAATAAATGAAATAATAAAAATTTAATAATAAATTATTTATTGAAAGTATAAAAAATGGTATAGCAAAATCTTTATTTTCTTTGATTAAGGCGAAATGTTTTATTAGTTATAAATTCGATAATCTCCTATCGATACTTGTTACTCTTAACTTGTATATATAAAAAATATAATAGTATATTAATTTATAATAAAATTTTTTCAAAAATTCAATAAGTTATTGTAAAATAAAATAGATAATATACAAATTATAATTTATTATTGCAGATATATTACAATAAAAAAAAAAAAAATAAATAAAAATATTTGGTAATGTATGTTATAAACAAAATAATTTGTTGTAAACAAATTATATAATATGTTATATTTATTAACAAATTTATTTACTCTTATATAAATAAAATTAGTGGCTTCCCAAAAAGGAAAGCCTGTTTAAATTTATCGGATGTATTAAATATTCTTTAATAAATTTACTAAATATTTTAAGTAAATTATTATATTTTCTTAACCTCCAAAACCATACAAAGTACGACCTTGTCGTTTTAATGCATATACAACATCCATAGCTGTAACTGTTTTACGTTTTGCGTGTTCAGTATATGTAACAGCATCCCGAATAACATTTTCAAGGAATACTTTAAGTACACCACGTGTTTCTTCATAAATTAAACCAGAGATACGTTTTACTCCACCTCGTCGTGCTAAACGACGAATTGCAGGTTTTGTAATACCTTGGATATTATCACGCAAAACTTTTCTATGACGTTTTGCACCCCCTTTTCCAAGACCCTTTCCACCTTTTCCTCTGCCAGTCATTTTAATAAAAAATTATTTACAATATTTTAACGAACGGATAACACGTGTGTTAACCTCACAAGTATTGTAATGTATGTGAGCGCCGGTACAATTGTGCCTTTTTATATAAAGCATTAAAGATTTTTTAAGCCACGCCTATACAATTTGATTAGTCCATACTCTGATAGCTATCCAATAGGATATGACAACAAAAATTTTGAAATTTCATATAAATATAAATACAACACATTTATTTCGCATTTAAACATTTGACTTTGTAGTATCAAATTGTCGAATATAATTTTTAAAATTGTGTGTTTTTTTGTAAAAACATTATTATTTGAAAATGGCTAGAACCAAGCAAACTGCACGTAAATCAACTGGTGGTAAAGCACCAAGAAAACAATTAGCAACGAAAGCTGCACGTAAAAGTGCACCAGCAACTGGTGGAGTAAAAAAACCACACAGATATCGTCCTGGTACAGTAGCTTTACGAGAAATTCGTCGTTATCAAAAAAGTACTGAATTGTTAATTCGTAAATTACCATTCCAACGTTTAGTACGTGAAATTGCACAAGATTTTAAAACCGATTTACGTTTCCAAAGTTCAGCTGTTATGGCATTACAAGAAGCTAGTGAAGCCTATTTAGTAGGTTTATTTGAAGATACCAATTTATGCGCAATTCATGCAAAGCGTGTTACAATTATGCCTAAGGATATACAATTGGCAAGACGTATTCGTGGAGAACGTGCATAAGCGTTTTAAATGACAATTTAAAAAAAAAAAAAACAAATAAGAAATATTTTCGGTCCTATATATAGGACCAACATATATTATTAAATAAGAGTATATTATTTTTATTAAAAAATATATATATATATATATATATAAATTATTGAAATAAAATTAAACATTATTAAAATTTTGTTATAATTATAAGCGATTGCTATTTCTAAAAATAAATAAATTTCATAAAATTTATATTATTTTATATTCATTTGAAATATTAAAAAAACTTCTCGCTTTAAAGTAACCATGATATGAGTTATAAATGCAATAAAATTTTATACAAAAAATAATATTTATTTGTTGACGAATAATATAAAAGGTTTACATTTCTAAATAACATATATTTATATATGGTGTGTAAAAAAAAAGAAAAGAAGAAAAATAATTTATATTTTTAATATAAAAAGGCAACCGCACACAGTGTTCCCAAGCGGTCACCCATCCAAGTACTGACTGTGCCCAATGTTGCTTAACTTCGGTGATCGGACGAGAACCGGTGTTTTCAACGTGGTATGGCTGTTGCCAGTAATAAATGAAAATTTTTACAAATATATATTTTTCATAAATATCATTAATATTAAAGTATATTATTAAAATTTTCAATGAAGTAATCAATTTAAATATATACTTATTTATTATACCATATATTTTAAATAAAAATGCAACCGCACACAGTATTCTCAAGTGGCCACCCATCCGTGGTACTGACTGTGGCAAATGTTTCTTAACTATTATTTTATAAAATATTTATACAAAAAATAATTTACTCTTATCAAATATTAATTTGTGGCCTGTATTAAGGCCTATGTTATTTTCATTTTTTAGCAAAAATAATGAAATATTTCAATATATTATTAAAGTAACAGATCATTTCTTTTTTGGTGCTGCTTTTTTAATTTTTGTAGGAGATGATTTGGCAACAGAAGCTTTCTTAGCTTTTGGTGCTTTCGGTTTACGAGCAGGGCTACTTTTGGCAGCGGATTTTGTACTTTTTGCTGGTTTTGCTTTAACTGGTGCTTTTTTTGATGCCGCTGATGATTTTGCAGTAACTTTTTTAGCAGCAGTTGATGATGATGGAGTCGCTTTTTTTGCTTTAGGCTTTTTGGCTGCCAATGATGTAGTTGTGGCTTTCTTTTCTTTTGGTGCCCGTTTACTTTTAGCACTCTTTGCTGAACCTTTTGCTCCACTTTCTTTTTTGGATACTTTTGATTTAGCTGAAGAATTAGATGAAGCGGAAGCAGCCAATTTGAATGAACCAGATGCACCTTTACCTTTAGTTTGTACCAAGGCTCCCTCAGTTACAGCAGCTTTTAAATATTTTTTAATAAATGGTGAAATTTTATCAGAATCCACTTTATAATTTGCAGCTAAATATTTTTTAATTGCTTGTAATGATGAACCACCACGTTCTTTTAAATTTTTAATTGCGTTAACAACCATTTCTGATGTACGTGGATGTGTTGGTTTTGAATGTTGTTTTGTACGTTTAGCACCAGAAGCTGTTGCTTTTTTTGTTGGTGTTGTAGAAGCAGCAGTAACCGCAGTTGCTGCAACAGCTGTAGAATTTTCTTCGGCCATATTTTTTTACTTTATAAAAATAATGTATTTATTATAAATATTTAAATGATAAAATATAATAATTCTATCAAATAAAAAATAAAGGTTTTCAATTATATCATTATTCACAATAATATAAGTCCCTATGTAAGTCAAAGTACCATGTAGAAAACACATAAAAATTAAATAGTATTTCTAATTTACTGTCGTAGTAAACATGATTTATTTTTTCAATTTCTATAATATATAAAATAATAAATTATAAATTTAATAATAATATTTATTTTATAAATTAAAATATATTTAATTTTTTTATTAACAATTATTAATAAACATAGTTTAATATTAATTATTTCAATCATACAAAACAATAATATTTTTAAGGTAAACTTAAAAAGTATATATTTTTATTTTTTATTTAATATCGATTTATTATAAATTATTAGTATATAAATAATTAAAAAATTTAATATATAAATATATATATTATAGTATAAGATTTCATTTTTAGAAAAACTTTTTTTGTCAATAATGAAAACGTATTATTATGAAATGTGTTAATCGAACATTGACAAAATATATTTCATTAGAAAATACTTTTATTTATGCATTAATATCAATAATTAACTATTAAATTAATTTTTTCATAATTATATAAAGAAATTTTATACTGATATAAGTATTTATATATTATAATATTTATTTTAAATATAAAAAAATTTATGACAAAATATATTATTAGAGTATTTGTTGAGATTAATATAAGATTATTTTAAATAAGAATTAATTTATATAATTATTAAAATATTATTAATTTTATGTTATGTAATTTTAATAAAAATAAATAATAATAATAATAAATATACAAATTTTTTAACAATTTAAATTTTATATGATCTAAATAATTTTGTTAAGTACGATATGAGAAATCATTGTAAGCTTCGTTAAGAAACTTTGTAATATAAAATAATAATAATAATATTAAATATATAAATAAATAAAATAAATTTGATATATATTTTTAGTTCATTCTGTGTATAAATCAAAGGATACCGAATAATTGGTAACGGATGCGATATATTATAGTATCGAGTATTAAAACATAATATATAAATTTATCTTGTTATTCAAATTTTTTGTTACTTAACTTATGTATTTAGAAAATTTATAATATTATTTATATAATTGACATAAAATCTTATAAATTGAAATTTTATTAATATGTATCAAAAGAAGAGAGTAACGTATTGATATAATATCAAAGGATACTGATTATTTAAATAACGAATACGTCATATATTGTTTGTGTAACGAAGTTCACTTGGCCATCTAGTTTAAAATAACATTTTCAATAGAAAGTTTATATGCTTTGTTTTTTTTTTTTCTTTAATTATTAAAAAAATAAATTGAAATTTAATTCAATCAAATTTTATAATAATTTTAAAAAAATTTTTCCTTTTAAAAAATATTTTGTGATGTTGTGATAATATGTATTAATACAAGTGCATCCTGATACTTTTATCTCTAGTAAAGGTATGAGTATCATGAACAGTTTTGTTATCTAATGATATTATTTTGATAATATTTTGTGTATATTCTTATAATATTTTGTCTAAATATCATCATAATACAATATTATTTTGATAATATTTTATGAATATTCTTATAATATGTTACCTAAATGTCATCATAATATGATGAATTATTTCCATAATAACATATAAAAAAAGAAAAAAAAAAAAAGAATCATTAATTTATAATTATTTAAATTGATTCTTTAAAAAAATATTATAATATATTATTTATAAAAATAATTTTTACTCTTATTTTAAATAAATTTGTGGCCTTTTATTAAAAGGCCTATGATCGATGTATTATTATTATAAAAATTAATGCAATGTTTTTAATTTATGCTTTCTTTTCAGTTTTCTTTGGTAATAACACTGCTTGAATGTTTGGTAATACACCACCTTGAGCAATTGTTACACCAGATAATAATTTATTTAATTCTTCATCATTACGAATTGCCAATTGTAAATGACGTGGAATGATACGTGTTTTTTTGTTATCACGGGCAGCATTACCAGCTAACTCGAGAACTTCTGCAGCCAAATATTCCATAACAGCAGCCAAATATACTGGGGCACCAGCACCTACTCGTTCAGCATAATTTCCTTTTCGTAATAATCTGTGAATTCTTCCAACAGGAAATTGTAATCCTGCTCGGCTTGATCTTGACTTTGCCTTTCCCTTTACTTTACCACCTTTACCTCGTCCAGACATAGCGAATAAATTTATTTAATTAATATTTTTTTTTGTAAATATAATCACACAGATGTGTACGTTACGGGGATTGTAACATAAATGTTTAAAATGTTATTTGGGTATTTTAATTTATAATATTTATAAAATATAAAACTTTAAAAATAAACCAATCACCTTATAGTATTATTTTTAGCCAATCAGAGAGTAGTATTCATTTTTATTGTTATATCCATCTTCGCGTATATAATACGCTAGTTGTATACACGACACGCTCATACATATACTGACTGGTGTTCTGTAACTATCTGTGTATATTAATTGTTTGTAACAATGCCACCAAAAACAAGTGGAAAAGCAGCAAAAAAAGCTGGCAAAGCTCAAAAAAATATATCAAAGAGTGATAAGAAAAAGAAGAGGAAGCGCAAGGAATCATATGCAATTTACATTTACAAAGTATTAAAACAAGTGCATCCTGATACTGGTATCTCTAGTAAAGCTATGAGTATCATGAACAGTTTTGTTAATGATATTTTTGAACGTATTGCTGCTGAAGCATCACGTTTAGCACATTATAATAAACGTTCAACAATCACAAGTCGGGAAATTCAAACCGCAGTTCGATTATTATTACCTGGTGAATTGGCAAAGCACGCTGTTAGTGAAGGTACTAAAGCTGTTACAAAATATACAAGTTCAAAATAAATAAATCGAAAATATTATTTAATTGATAACATAAAAATACATCAACATATAAAAACGGCTCTCTTTTTAAGAGAGCCATCAAATTTTTTAAATAAGAGTAAATTATTTTTATATATACAAAAAAATAAAATAAACAATTATTAATATCATATTTAATATAAAATTTTATATATTAATAGCTTGAATATATCTATTATTAGTATATCAATATTATTAATTTTAAATATAATAAAGGATATCGCGGAATATATATCGTAAATCAGTGTAATGCAAATGCATTACATTACCTTTATTATTTTCATTTTACATTTACTACTTGTTTATGTACGCTTATAATTATTAGAAAAATATTTTTAATAATTTTAAAAAATAAATGAAATAATAAAAATTTAATAATAAATTATTTATTGAAAGTATAAAAAATGGTATAGCAAAATCTTTATTTTCTTTGATTAAGGCGAAATGTTTTATTAGTTATAAATTCGATAATCTCCTATCGATACTTGTTACTCTTAACTTGTATATATAAAAAATATAATAGTATATTAATTTATAATAAAATTTTTTCAAAAATTCAATAAGTTATTGTAAAATAAAATAGATAATATACAAATTATAATTTATTATTGCAGATATATTACAATAAAAAAAAAAAAAAATAAATAAAAATATTTGGTAATGTATGTTATAAACAAAATAATTTGTTGTAAACAAATTATATAATATGTTATATTTATTAACAAATTTATTTACTCTTATATAAATAAAATTAGTGGCTTCCCAAAAAGGAAAGCCTGTTTAAATTTATCGGATGTATTAAATATTCTTTAATAAATTTACTAAATATTTTAAGTAAATTATTATATTTTCTTAACCTCCAAAACCATACAAAGTACGACCTTGTCGTTTTAATGCATATACAACATCCATAGCTGTAACTGTTTTACGTTTTGCGTGTTCAGTATATGTAACAGCATCCCGAATAACATTTTCAAGGAATACTTTAAGTACACCACGTGTTTCTTCATAAATTAAACCAGAGATACGTTTTACTCCACCTCGTCGTGCTAAACGACGAATTGCAGGTTTTGTAATACCTTGGATATTATCACGCAAAACTTTTCTATGACGTTTTGCACCCCCTTTTCCAAGACCCTTTCCACCTTTTCCTCTGCCAGTCATTTTAATAAAAAATTATTTACAATATTTTAACGAACGGATAACACGTGTGTTAACCTCACAAGTATTGTAATGTATGTGAGCGCCGGTACAATTGTGCCTTTTTATATAAAGCATTAAAGATTTTTTAAGCCACGCCTATACAATTTGATTAGTCCATACTCTGATAGCTATCCAATAGGATATGACAACAAAAATTTTGAAATTTCATATAAATATAAATACAACACATTTATTTCGCATTTAAACATTTGACTTTGTAGTATCAAATTGTCGAATATAATTTTTAAAATTGTGTGTTTTTTTGTAAAAACATTATTATTTGAAAATGGCTAGAACCAAGCAAACTGCACGTAAATCAACTGGTGGTAAAGCACCAAGAAAACAATTAGCAACGAAAGCTGCACGTAAAAGTGCACCAGCAACTGGTGGAGTAAAAAAACCACACAGATATCGTCCTGGTACAGTAGCTTTACGAGAAATTCGTCGTTATCAAAAAAGTACTGAATTGTTAATTCGTAAATTACCATTCCAACGTTTAGTACGTGAAATTGCACAAGATTTTAAAACCGATTTACGTTTCCAAAGTTCAGCTGTTATGGCATTACAAGAAGCTAGTGAAGCCTATTTAGTAGGTTTATTTGAAGATACCAATTTATGCGCAATTCATGCAAAGCGTGTTACAATTATGCCTAAGGATATACAATTGGCAAGACGTATTCGTGGAGAACGTGCATAAGCGTTTTAAATGACAATTTAAAAAAAAAAAAAACAAATAAGAAATATTTTCGGTCCTATATATAGGACCAACATATATTATTAAATAAGAGTATATTATTTTTATTAAAAAATATATATATATATATATATATAAATTATTGAAATAAAATTAAACATTATTAAAATTTTGTTATAATTATAAGCGATTGCTATTTCTAAAAATAAATAAATTTCATAAAATTTATATTATTTTATATTCATTTGAAATATTAAAAAAACTTCTCGCTTTAAAGTAACCATGATATGAGTTATAAATGCAATAAAATTTTATACAAAAAATAATATTTATTTGTTGACGAATAATATAAAAGGTTTACATTTCTAAATAACATATATTTATATATGGTGTGTAAAAAAAAAGAAAAGAAGAAAAATAATTTATATTTTTAATATAAAAAGGCAACCGCACACAGTGTTCCCAAGCGGTCACCCATCCAAGTACTGACTGTGCCCAATGTTGCTTAACTTCGGTGATCGGACGAGAACCGGTGTTTTCAACGTGGTATGGCTGTTGCCAGTAATAAATGAAAATTTTTACAAATATATATTTTTCATAAATATCATTAATATTAAAGTATATTATTAAAATTTTCACTGAAGTAATCAATTTAAATATATACTTATTTATTATACCATATATTTTAAATAAAAATGCAACCGCACACAGTATTCTCAAGTGGCCACCCATCCGTGGTACTGACTGTGGCAAATGTTTCTTAACTATTATTTTATAAAATATTTATACAAAAAATAATTTACTCTTATCAAATATTAATTTGTGGCCTGTATTAAGGCCTATGTTATTTTCATTTTTTAGCAAAAATAATGAAATATTTCAATATATTATTAAAGTAACAGATCATTTCTTTTTTGGTGCTGCTTTTTTAATTTTTGTAGGAGATGATTTGGCAACAGAAGCTTTCTTAGCTTTTGGTGCTTTCGGTTTACGAGCAGGGCTACTTTTGGCAGCGGATTTTGTACTTTTTGCTGGTTTTGCTTTAACTGGTGCTTTTTTTGATGCCGCTGATGATTTTGCAGTAACTTTTTTAGCAGCAGTTGATGATGATGGAGTCGCTTTTTTTGCTTTAGGCTTTTTGGCTGCCAATGATGTAGTTGTGGCTTTCTTTTCTTTTGGTGCCCGTTTACTTTTAGCACTCTTTGCTGAACCTTTTGCTCCACTTTCTTTTTTGGATACTTTTGATTTAGCTGAAGAATTAGATGAAGCGGAAGCAGCCAATTTGAATGAACCAGATGCACCTTTACCTTTAGTTTGTACCAAGGCTCCCTCAGTTACAGCAGCTTTTAAATATTTTTTAATAAATGGTGAAATTTTATCAGAATCCACTTTATAATTTGCAGCTAAATATTTTTTAATTGCTTGTAATGATGAACCACCACGTTCTTTTAAATTTTTAATTGCGTTAACAACCATTTCTGATGTACGTGGATGTGTTGGTTTTGAATGTTGTTTTGTACGTTTAGCACCAGAAGCTGTTGCTTTTTTTGTTGGTGTTGTAGAAGCAGCAGTAACCGCAGTTGCTGCAACAGCTGTAGAATTTTCTTCGGCCATATTTTTTTACTTTATAAAAATAATGTATTTATTATAAATATTTAAATGATAAAATATAATAATTCTATCAAATAAAAAATAAAGGTTTTCAATTATATCATTATTCACAATAATATAAGTCCCTATGTAAGTCAAAGTACCATGTAGAAAACACATAAAAATTAAATAGTATTTCTAATTTACTGTCGTAGTAAACATGATTTATTTTTTCAATTTCTATAATATATAAAATAATAAATTATAAATTTAATAATAATATTTATTTTATAAATTAAAATATATTTAATTTTTTTATTAACAATTATTAATAAACATAGTTTAATATTAATTATTTCAATCATACAAAACAATAATATTTTTAAGGTAAACTTAAAAAGTATATATTTTTATTTTTTATTTAATATCGATTTATTATAAATTATTAGTATATAAATAATTAAAAAATTTAATATATAAATATATATATTATAGTATAAGATTTCATTTTTAGAAAAACTTTTTTTGTCAATAATGAAAACGTATTATTATGAAATGTGTTAATCGAACATTGACAAAATATATTTCATTAGAAAATACTTTTATTTATGCATTAATATCAATAATTAACTATTAAATTAATTTTTTCATAATTATATAAAGAAATTTTATACTGATATAAGTATTTATATATTATAATATTTATTTTAAATATAAAAAAATTTATGACAAAATATATTATTAGAGTATTTGTTGAGATTAATATAAGATTATTTTAAATAAGAATTAATTTATATAATTATTAAAATATTATTAATTTTATGTTATGTAATTTTAATAAAAATAAATAATAATAATAATAAATATACAAATTTTTTAACAATTTAAATTTTATATGATCTAAATAATTTTGTTAAGTACGATATGAGAAATCATTGTAAGCTTCGTTAAGAAACTTTGTAATATAAAATAATAATAATAATATTAAATATATAAATAAATAAAATAAATTTGATATATATTTTTAGTTCATTCTGTGTATAAATCAAAGGATACCGAATAATTGGTAACGGATGCGATATATTATAGTATCGAGTATTAAAACATAATATATAAATTTATCTTGTTATTCAAATTTTTTGTTACTTAACTTATGTATTTAGAAAATTTATAATATTATTTATATAATTGACATAAAATCTTATAAATTGAAATTTTATTAATATGTATCAAAAGAAGAGAGTAACGTATTGATATAATATCAAAGGATACTGATTATTTAAATAACGAATACGTCATATATTGTTTGTGTAACGAAGTTCACTTGGCCATCTAGTTTAAAATAACATTTTCAATAGAAAGTTTATATGCTTTGTTTTTTTTTTTTCTTTAATTATTAAAAAAATAAATTGAAATTTAATTCAATCAAATTTTATAATAATTTTAAAAAAATTTTTCCTTTTAAAAAATATTTTGTGATGTTGTGATAATATGTATTAATACAAGTACATCCTGATACTTTTATCTCTAGTAAAGGTATGAGTATCATGAACAGTTTTGTTATCTAATGATATTATTTTGATAATATTTTGTGTATATTCTTATAATATTTTGTCTAAATATCATCATAATACAATATTATTTTGATAATATTTTATGAATATTCTTATAATATGTTACCTAAATGTCATCATAATATGATGAATTATTTCCATAATAACATATAAAAAAAGAAAAAAAAAAAAAGAATCATTAATTTATAATTATTTAAATTGATTCTTTAAAAAAATATTATAATATATTATTTATAAAAATAATTTTTACTCTTATTTTAAATAAATTTGTGGCCTTTTATTAAAAGGCCTATGATCGATGTATTATTATTATAAAAATTAATGCAATGTTTTTAATTTATGCTTTCTTTTCAGTTTTCTTTGGTAATAACACTGCTTGAATGTTTGGTAATACACCACCTTGAGCAATTGTTACACCAGATAATAATTTATTTAATTCTTCATCATTACGAATTGCCAATTGTAAATGACGTGGAATGATACGTGTTTTTTTGTTATCACGGGCAGCATTACCAGCTAACTCGAGAACTTCTGCAGCCAAATATTCCATAACAGCAGCCAAATATACTGGGGCACCAGCACCTACTCGTTCAGCATAATTTCCTTTTCGTAATAATCTGTGAATTCTTCCAACAGGAAATTGTAATCCTGCTCGGCTTGATCTTGACTTTGCCTTTCCCTTTACTTTACCACCTTTACCTCGTCCAGACATAGCGAATAAATTTATTTAATTAATATTTTTTTTTGTAAATATAATCACACAGATGTGTACGTTACGGGGATTGTAACATAAATGTTTAAAATGTTATTTGGGTATTTTAATTTATAATATTTATAAAATATAAAACTTTAAAAATAAACCAATCACCTTATAGTATTATTTTTAGCCAATCAGAGAGTAGTATTCATTTTTATTGTTATATCCATCTTCGCGTATATAATACGCTAGTTGTATACACGACACGCTCATACATATACTGACTGGTGTTCTGTAACTATCTGTGTATATTAATTGTTTGTAACAATGCCACCAAAAACAAGTGGAAAAGCAGCAAAAAAAGCTGGCAAAGCTCAAAAAAATATATCAAAGAGTGATAAGAAAAAGAAGAGGAAGCGCAAGGAATCATATGCAATTTACATTTACAAAGTATTAAAACAAGTGCATCCTGATACTGGTATCTCTAGTAAAGCTATGAGTATCATGAACAGTTTTGTTAATGATATTTTTGAACGTATTGCTGCTGAAGCATCACGTTTAGCACATTATAATAAACGTTCAACAATCACAAGTCGGGAAATTCAAACCGCAGTTCGATTATTATTACCTGGTGAATTGGCAAAGCACGCTGTTAGTGAAGGTACTAAAGCTGTTACAAAATATACAAGTTCAAAATAAATAAATCGAAAATATTATTTAATTGATAACATAAAAATACATCAACATATAAAAACGGCTCTCTTTTTAAGAGAGCCATCAAATTTTTTAAATAAGAGTAAATTATTTTTATATATACAAAAAAATAAAATAAACAATTATTAATATCATATTTAATATAAAATTTTATATATTAATAGCTTGAATATATCTATTATTAGTATATCAATATTATTAATTTTAAATATAATAAAGGATATCGCGGAATATATATCGTAAATCAGTGTAATGCAAATGCATTACATTACCTTTATTATTTTCATTTTACATTTACTACTTGTTTATGTACGCTTATAATTATTAGAAAAATATTTTTAATAATTTTAAAAAATAAATGAAATAATAAAAATTTAATAATAAATTATTTATTGAAAGTATAAAAAATGGTATAGCAAAATCTTTATTTTCTTTGATTAAGGCGAAATGTTTTATTAGTTATAAATTCGATAATCTCCTATCGATACTTGTTACTCTTAACTTGTATATATAAAAAATATAATAGTATATTAATTTATAATAAAATTTTTTCAAAAATTCAATAAGTTATTGTAAAATAAAATAGATAATATACAAATTATAATTTATTATTGCAGATATATTACAATAAAAAAAAAAAAAATAAATAAAAATATTTGGTAATGTATGTTATAAACAAAATAATTTGTTGTAAACAAATTATATAATATGTTATATTTATTAACAAATTTATTTACTCTTATATAAATAAAATTAGTGGCTTCCCAAAAAGGAAAGCCTGTTTAAATTTATCGGATGTATTAAATATTCTTTAATAAATTTACTAAATATTTTAAGTAAATTATTATATTTTCTTAACCTCCAAAACCATACAAAGTACGACCTTGTCGTTTTAATGCATATACAACATCCATAGCTGTAACTGTTTTACGTTTTGCGTGTTCAGTATATGTAACAGCATCCCGAATAACATTTTCAAGGAATACTTTAAGTACACCACGTGTTTCTTCATAAATTAAACCAGAGATACGTTTTACTCCACCTCGTCGTGCTAAACGACGAATTGCAGGTTTTGTAATACCTTGGATATTATCACGCAAAACTTTTCTATGACGTTTTGCACCCCCTTTTCCAAGACCCTTTCCACCTTTTCCTCTGCCAGTCATTTTAATAAAAAATTATTTACAATATTTTAACGAACGGATAACACGTGTGTTAACCTCACAAGTATTGTAATGTATGTGAGCGCCGGTACAATTGTGCCTTTTTATATAAAGCATTAAAGATTTTTTAAGCCACGCCTATACAATTTGATTAGTCCATACTCTGATAGCTATCCAATAGGATATGACAACAAAAATTTTGAAATTTCATATAAATATAAATACAACACATTTATTTCGCATTTAAACATTTGACTTTGTAGTATCAAATTGTCGAATATAATTTTTAAAATTGTGTGTTTTTTTGTAAAAACATTATTATTTGAAAATGGCTAGAACCAAGCAAACTGCACGTAAATCAACTGGTGGTAAAGCACCAAGAAAACAATTAGCAACGAAAGCTGCACGTAAAAGTGCACCAGCAACTGGTGGAGTAAAAAAACCACACAGATATCGTCCTGGTACAGTAGCTTTACGAGAAATTCGTCGTTATCAAAAAAGTACTGAATTGTTAATTCGTAAATTACCATTCCAACGTTTAGTACGTGAAATTGCACAAGATTTTAAAACCGATTTACGTTTCCAAAGTTCAGCTGTTATGGCATTACAAGAAGCTAGTGAAGCCTATTTAGTAGGTTTATTTGAAGATACCAATTTATGCGCAATTCATGCAAAGCGTGTTACAATTATGCCTAAGGATATACAATTGGCAAGACGTATTCGTGGAGAACGTGCATAAGCGTTTTAAATGACAATTTAAAAAAAAAAAAAACAAATAAGAAATATTTTCGGTCCTATATATAGGACCAACATATATTATTAAATAAGAGTATATTATTTTTATTAAAAAATATATATATATATATATATATAAATTATTGAAATAAAATTAAACATTATTAAAATTTTGTTATAATTATAAGCGATTGCTATTTCTAAAAATAAATAAATTTCATAAAATTTATATTATTTTATATTCATTTGAAATATTAAAAAAACTTCTCGCTTTAAAGTAACCATGATATGAGTTATAAATGCAATAAAATTTTATACAAAAAATAATATTTATTTGTTGACGAATAATATAAAAGGTTTACATTTCTAAATAACATATATTTATATATGGTGTGTAAAAAAAAAGAAAAGAAGAAAAATAATTTATATTTTTAATATAAAAAGGCAACCGCACACAGTGTTCCCAAGCGGTCACCCATCCAAGTACTGACTGTGCCCAATGTTGCTTAACTTCGGTGATCGGACGAGAACCGGTGTTTTCAACGTGGTATGGCTGTTGCCAGTAATAAATGAAAATTTTTACAAATATATATTTTTCATAAATATCATTAATATTAAAGTATATTATTAAAATTTTCAATGAAGTAATCAATTTAAATATATACTTATTTATTATACCATATATTTTAAATAAAAATGCAACCGCACACAGTATTCTCAAGTGGCCACCCATCCGTGGTACTGACTGTGGCAAATGTTTCTTAACTATTATTTTATAAAATATTTATACAAAAAATAATTTACTCTTATCAAATATTAATTTGTGGCCTGTATTAAGGCCTATGTTATTTTCATTTTTTAGCAAAAATAATGAAATATTTCAATATATTATTAAAGTAACAGATCATTTCTTTTTTGGTGCTGCTTTTTTAATTTTTGTAGGAGATGATTTGGCAACAGAAGCTTTCTTAGCTTTTGGTGCTTTCGGTTTACGAGCAGGGCTACTTTTGGCAGCGGATTTTGTACTTTTTGCTGGTTTTGCTTTAACTGGTGCTTTTTTTGATGCCGCTGATGATTTTGCAGTAACTTTTTTAGCAGCAGTTGATGATGATGGAGTCGCTTTTTTTGCTTTAGGCTTTTTGGCTGCCAATGATGTAGTTGTGGCTTTCTTTTCTTTTGGTGCCCGTTTACTTTTAGCACTCTTTGCTGAACCTTTTGCTCCACTTTCTTTTTTGGATACTTTTGATTTAGCTGAAGAATTAGATGAAGCGGAAGCAGCCAATTTGAATGAACCAGATGCACCTTTACCTTTAGTTTGTACCAAGGCTCCCTCAGTTACAGCAGCTTTTAAATATTTTTTAATAAATGGTGAAATTTTATCAGAATCCACTTTATAATTTGCAGCTAAATATTTTTTAATTGCTTGTAATGATGAACCACCACGTTCTTTTAAATTTTTAATTGCGTTAACAACCATTTCTGATGTACGTGGATGTGTTGGTTTTGAATGTTGTTTTGTACGTTTAGCACCAGAAGCTGTTGCTTTTTTTGTTGGTGTTGTAGAAGCAGCAGTAACCGCAGTTGCTGCAACAGCTGTAGAATTTTCTTCGGCCATATTTTTTTACTTTATAAAAATAATGTATTTATTATAAATATTTAAATGATAAAATATAATAATTCTATCAAATAAAAAATAAAGGTTTTCAATTATATCATTATTCACAATAATATAAGTCCCTATGTAAGTCAAAGTACCATGTAGAAAACACATAAAAATTAAATAGTATTTCTAATTTACTGTCGTAGTAAACATGATTTATTTTTTCAATTTCTATAATATATAAAATAATAAATTATAAATTTAATAATAATATTTATTTTATAAATTAAAATATATTTAATTTTTTTATTAACAATTATTAATAAACATAGTTTAATATTAATTATTTCAATCATACAAAACAATAATATTTTTAAGGTAAACTTAAAAAGTATATATTTTTATTTTTTATTTAATATCGATTTATTATAAATTATTAGTATATAAATAATTAAAAAATTTAATATATAAATATATATATTATAGTATAAGATTTCATTTTTAGAAAAACTTTTTTTGTCAATAATGAAAACGTATTATTATGAAATGTGTTAATCGAACATTGACAAAATATATTTCATTAGAAAATACTTTTATTTATGCATTAATATCAATAATTAACTATTAAATTAATTTTTTCATAATTATATAAAGAAATTTTATACTGATATAAGTATTTATATATTATAATATTTATTTTAAATATAAAAAAATTTATGACAAAATATATTATTAGAGTATTTGTTGAGATTAATATAAGATTATTTTAAATAAGAATTAATTTATATAATTATTAAAATATTATTAATTTTATGTTATGTAATTTTAATAAAAATAAATAATAATAATAATAAATATACAAATTTTTTAACAATTTAAATTTTATATGATCTAAATAATTTTGTTAAGTACGATATGAGAAATCATTGTAAGCTTCGTTAAGAAACTTTGTAATATAAAATAATAATAATAATATTAAATATATAAATAAATAAAATAAATTTGATATATATTTTTAGTTCATTCTGTGTATAAATCAAAGGATACCGAATAATTGGTAACGGATGCGATATATTATAGTATCGAGTATTAAAACATAATATATAAATTTATCTTGTTATTCAAATTTTTTGTTACTTAACTTATGTATTTAGAAAATTTATAATATTATTTATATAATTGACATAAAATCTTATAAATTGAAATTTTATTAATATGTATCAAAAGAAGAGAGTAACGTATTGATATAATATCAAAGGATACTGATTATTTAAATAACGAATACGTCATATATTGTTTGTGTAACGAAGTTCACTTGGCCATCTAGTTTAAAATAACATTTTCAATAGAAAGTTTATATGCTTTGTTTTTTTTTTTTCTTTAATTATTAAAAAAATAAATTGAAATTTAATTCAATCAAATTTTATAATAATTTTAAAAAAATTTTTCCTTTTAAAAAATATTTTGTGATGTTGTGATAATATGTATTAATACAAGTGCATCCTGATACTTTTATCTCTAGTAAAGGTATGAGTATCATGAACAGTTTTGTTATCTAATGATATTATTTTGATAATATTTTGTGTATATTCTTATAATATTTTGTCTAAATATCATCATAATACAATATTATTTTGATAATATTTTATGAATATTCTTATAATATGTTACCTAAATGTCATCATAATATGATGAATTATTTCCATAATAACATATAAAAAAAGAAAAAAAAAAAAAGAATCATTAATTTATAATTATTTAAATTGATTCTTTAAAAAAATATTATAATATATTATTTATAAAAATAATTTTTACTCTTATTTTAAATAAATTTGTGGCCTTTTATTAAAAGGCCTATGATCGATGTATTATTATTATAAAAATTAATGCAATGTTTTTAATTTATGCTTTCTTTTCAGTTTTCTTTGGTAATAACACTGCTTGAATGTTTGGTAATACACCACCTTGAGCAATTGTTACACCAGATAATAATTTATTTAATTCTTCATCATTACGAATTGCCAATTGTAAATGACGTGGAATGATACGTGTTTTTTTGTTATCACGGGCAGCATTACCAGCTAACTCGAGAACTTCTGCAGCCAAATATTCCATAACAGCAGCCAAATATACTGGGGCACCAGCACCTACTCGTTCAGCATAATTTCCTTTTCGTAATAATCTGTGAATTCTTCCAACAGGAAATTGTAATCCTGCTCGGCTTGATCTTGACTTTGCCTTTCCCTTTACTTTACCACCTTTACCTCGTCCAGACATAGCGAATAAATTTATTTAATTAATATTTTTTTTTGTAAATATAATCACACAGATGTGTACGTTACGGGGATTGTAACATAAATGTTTAAAATGTTATTTGGGTATTTTAATTTATAATATTTATAAAATATAAAACTTTAAAAATAAACCAATCACCTTATAGTATTATTTTTAGCCAATCAGAGAGTAGTATTCATTTTTATTGTTATATCCATCTTCGCGTATATAATACGCTAGTTGTATACACGACACGCTCATACATATACTGACTGGTGTTCTGTAACTATCTGTGTATATTAATTGTTTGTAACAATGCCACCAAAAACAAGTGGAAAAGCAGCAAAAAAAGCTGGCAAAGCTCAAAAAAATATATCAAAGAGTGATAAGAAAAAGAAGAGGAAGCGCAAGGAATCATATGCAATTTACATTTACAAAGTATTAAAACAAGTGCATCCTGATACTGGTATCTCTAGTAAAGCTATGAGTATCATGAACAGTTTTGTTAATGATATTTTTGAACGTATTGCTGCTGAAGCATCACGTTTAGCACATTATAATAAACGTTCAACAATCACAAGTCGGGAAATTCAAACCGCAGTTCGATTATTATTACCTGGTGAATTGGCAAAGCACGCTGTTAGTGAAGGTACTAAAGCTGTTACAAAATATACAAGTTCAAAATAAATAAATCGAAAATATTATTTAATTGATAACATAAAAATACATCAACATATAAAAACGGCTCTCTTTTTAAGAGAGCCATCAAATTTTTTAAATAAGAGTAAATTATTTTTATATATACAAAAAAATAAAATAAACAATTATTAATATCATATTTAATATAAAATTTTATATATTAATAGCTTGAATATATCTATTATTAGTATATCAATATTATTAATTTTAAATATAATAAAGGATATCGCGGAATATATATCGTAAATCAGTGTAATGCAAATGCATTACATTACCTTTATTATTTTCATTTTACATTTACTACTTGTTTATGTACGCTTATAATTATTAGAAAAATATTTTTAATAATTTTAAAAAATAAATGAAATAATAAAAATTTAATAATAAATTATTTATTGAAAGTATAAAAAATGGTATAGCAAAATCTTTATTTTCTTTGATTAAGGCGAAATGTTTTATTAGTTATAAATTCGATAATCTCCTATCGATACTTGTTACTCTTAACTTGTATATATAAAAAATATAATAGTATATTAATTTATAATAAAATTTTTTCAAAAATTCAATAAGTTATTGTAAAATAAAATAGATAATATACAAATTATAATTTATTATTGCAGATATATTACAATAAAAAAAAAAAAAATAAATAAAAATATTTGGTAATGTATGTTATAAACAAAATAATTTGTTGTAAACAAATTATATAATATGTTATATTTATTAACAAATTTATTTACTCTTATATAAATAAAATTAGTGGCTTCCCAAAAAGGAAAGCCTGTTTAAATTTATCGGATGTATTAAATATTCTTTAATAAATTTACTAAATATTTTAAGTAAATTATTATATTTTCTTAACCTCCAAAACCATACAAAGTACGACCTTGTCGTTTTAATGCATATACAACATCCATAGCTGTAACTGTTTTACGTTTTGCGTGTTCAGTATATGTAACAGCATCCCGAATAACATTTTCAAGGAATACTTTAAGTACACCACGTGTTTCTTCATAAATTAAACCAGAGATACGTTTTACTCCACCTCGTCGTGCTAAACGACGAATTGCAGGTTTTGTAATACCTTGGATATTATCACGCAAAACTTTTCTATGACGTTTTGCACCCCCTTTTCCAAGACCCTTTCCACCTTTTCCTCTGCCAGTCATTTTAATAAAAAATTATTTACAATATTTTAACGAACGGATAACACGTGTGTTAACCTCACAAGTATTGTAATGTATGTGAGCGCCGGTACAATTGTGCCTTTTTATATAAAGCATTAAAGATTTTTTAAGCCACGCCTATACAATTTGATTAGTCCATACTCTGATAGCTATCCAATAGGATATGACAACAAAAATTTTGAAATTTCATATAAATATAAATACAACACATTTATTTCGCATTTAAACATTTGACTTTGTAGTATCAAATTGTCGAATATAATTTTTAAAATTGTGTGTTTTTTTGTAAAAACATTATTATTTGAAAATGGCTAGAACCAAGCAAACTGCACGTAAATCAACTGGTGGTAAAGCACCAAGAAAACAATTAGCAACGAAAGCTGCACGTAAAAGTGCACCAGCAACTGGTGGAGTAAAAAAACCACACAGATATCGTCCTGGTACAGTAGCTTTACGAGAAATTCGTCGTTATCAAAAAAGTACTGAATTGTTAATTCGTAAATTACCATTCCAACGTTTAGTACGTGAAATTGCACAAGATTTTAAAACCGATTTACGTTTCCAAAGTTCAGCTGTTATGGCATTACAAGAAGCTAGTGAAGCCTATTTAGTAGGTTTATTTGAAGATACCAATTTATGCGCAATTCATGCAAAGCGTGTTACAATTATGCCTAAGGATATACAATTGGCAAGACGTATTCGTGGAGAACGTGCATAAGCGTTTTAAATGACAATTTAAAAAAAAAAAAAACAAATAAGAAATATTTTCGGTCCTATATATAGGACCAACATATATTATTAAATAAGAGTATATTATTTTTATTAAAAAATATATATATATATATATATATATAAATTATTGAAATAAAATTAAACATTATTAAAATTTTGTTATAATTATAAGCGATTGCTATTTCTAAAAATAAATAAATTTCATAAAATTTATATTATTTTATATTCATTTGAAATATTAAAAAAACTTCTCGCTTTAAAGTAACCATGATATGAGTTATAAATGCAATAAAATTTTATACAAAAAATAATATTTATTTGTTGACGAATAATATAAAAGGTTTACATTTCTAAATAACATATATTTATATATGGTGTGTAAAAAAAAAGAAAAGAAGAAAAATAATTTATATTTTTAATATAAAAAGGCAACCGCACACAGTGTTCCCAAGCGGTCACCCATCCAAGTACTGACTGTGCCCAATGTTGCTTAACTTCGGTGATCGGACGAGAACCGGTGTTTTCAACGTGGTATGGCTGTTGCCAGTAATAAATGAAAATTTTTACAAATATATATTTTTCATAAATATCATTAATATTAAAGTATATTATTAAAATTTTCAATGAAGTAATCAATTTAAATATATACTTATTTATTATACCATATATTTTAAATAAAAATGCAACCGCACACAGTATTCTCAAGTGGCCACCCATCCGTGGTACTGACTGTGGCAAATGTTTCTTAACTATTATTTTATAAAATATTTATACAAAAAATAATTTACTCTTATCAAATATTAATTTGTGGCCTGTATTAAGGCCTATGTTATTTTCATTTTTTAGCAAAAATAATGAAATATTTCAATATATTATTAAAGTAAC
>NW_025408111.1:0-68823 GCF_905475395.1 Chrysoperla carnea
ATATATATATATATATATATATATATATATTTTTTAATAAAAATAATATACTCTTATTTAATAATATATGTTGGTCCTATATATAGGACCGAAAATATTTCTTATTTGTTTTTTTTTTTTTAAATTGTCATTTAAAACGCTTATGCACGTTCTCCACGAATACGTCTTGCCAATTGTATATCCTTAGGCATAATTGTAACACGCTTTGCATGAATTGCGCATAAATTGGTATCTTCAAATAAACCTACTAAATAGGCTTCACTAGCTTCTTGTAATGCCATAACAGCTGAACTTTGGAAACGTAAATCGGTTTTAAAATCTTGTGCAATTTCACGTACTAAACGTTGGAATGGTAATTTACGAATTAACAATTCAGTACTTTTTTGATAACGACGAATTTCTCGTAAAGCTACTGTACCAGGACGATATCTGTGTGGTTTTTTTACTCCACCAGTTGCTGGTGCACTTTTACGTGCAGCTTTCGTTGCTAATTGTTTTCTTGGTGCTTTACCACCAGTTGATTTACGTGCAGTTTGCTTGGTTCTAGCCATTTTCAAATAATAATGTTTTTACAAAAAAACACACAATTTTAAAAATTATATTCGACAATTTGATACTACAAAGTCAAATGTTTAAATGCGAAATAAATGTGTTGTATTTATATTTATATGAAATTTCAAAATTTTTGTTGTCATATCCTATTGGATAGCTATCAGAGTATGGACTAATCAAATTGTATAGGCGTGGCTTAAAAAATCTTTAATGCTTTATATAAAAAGGCACAATTGTACCGGCGCTCACATACATTACAATACTTGTGAGGTTAACACACGTGTTATCCGTTCGTTAAAATATTGTAAATAATTTTTTATTAAAATGACTGGCAGAGGAAAAGGTGGAAAGGGTCTTGGAAAAGGGGGTGCAAAACGTCATAGAAAAGTTTTGCGTGATAATATCCAAGGTATTACAAAACCTGCAATTCGTCGTTTAGCACGACGAGGTGGAGTAAAACGTATCTCTGGTTTAATTTATGAAGAAACACGTGGTGTACTTAAAGTATTCCTTGAAAATGTTATTCGGGATGCTGTTACATATACTGAACACGCAAAACGTAAAACAGTTACAGCTATGGATGTTGTATATGCATTAAAACGACAAGGTCGTACTTTGTATGGTTTTGGAGGTTAAGAAAATATAATAATTTACTTAAAATATTTAGTAAATTTATTAAAGAATATTTAATACATCCGATAAATTTAAACAGGCTTTCCTTTTTGGGAAGCCACTAATTTTATTTATATAAGAGTAAATAAATTTGTTAATAAATATAACATATTATATAATTTGTTTACAACAAATTATTTTGTTTATAACATACATTACCAAATATTTTTATTTTTTTTTTTTATTGTAATATATCTGCAATAATAAATTATAATTTGTATATTATCTATTTTATTTTACAATAACTTATTGAATTTTTGAAAAAATTTTATTATAAATTAATATACTATTATATTTTTTATATATACAAGTTAAGAGTAACAAGTATCGATAGGAGATTATCGAATTTATAACTAATAAAACATTTCGCCTTAATCAAAGAAAATAAAGATTTTGCTATACCATTTTTTATACTTTCAATAAATAATTTATTATTAAATTTTTATTATTTCATTTATTTTTTAAAATTATTAAAAATATTTTTCTAATAATTATAAGCGTACATAAACAAGTAGTAAATGTAAAATGAAAATAATAAAGGTAATGTAATGCATTTGCATTACACTGATTTACGATATATATTCCGCGATATCCTTTATTATATTTAAAATTAATAATATTGATATACTAATAATAGATATATTCAAGCTATTAATATATAAAATTTTATATTAAATATGATATTAATAATTGTTTATTTAATTTTTTTGTATATATAAAAATAATTTACTCTTATTTAAAAAATTTGATGGCTCTCTTAAAAAGAGAGCCGTTTTTATATGTTGATGTATTTTTATGTTATCAATTAAATAATATTTTCGATTTATTTATTTTGAACTTGTATATTTTGTAACAGCTTTAGTACCTTCACTAACAGCGTGCTTTGCCAATTCACCAGGTAATAATAATCGAACTGCGGTTTGAATTTCCCGACTTGTGATTGTTGAACGTTTATTATAATGTGCTAAACGTGATGCTTCAGCAGCAATACGTTCAAAAATATCATTAACAAAACTGTTCATGATACTCATAGCTTTACTAGAGATACCAGTATCAGGATGCACTTGTTTTAATACTTTGTAAATGTAAATTGCATATGATTCCTTGCGCTTCCTCTTCTTTTTCTTATCACTCTTTGATATATTTTTTTGAGCTTTGCCAGCTTTTTTTGCTGCTTTTCCACTTGTTTTTGGTGGCATTGTTACAAACAATTAATATACACAGATAGTTACAGAACACCAGTCAGTATATGTATGAGCGTGTCGTGTATACAACTAGCGTATTATATACGCGAAGATGGATATAACAATAAAAATGAATACTACTCTCTGATTGGCTAAAAATAATACTATAAGGTGATTGGTTTATTTTTAAAGTTTTATATTTTATAAATATTATAAATTAAAATACCCAAATAACATTTTAAACATTTATGTTACAATCCCCGTAACGTACACATCTGTGTGATTATATTTACAAAAAAAAATATTAATTAAATAAATTTATTCGCTATGTCTGGACGAGGTAAAGGTGGTAAAGTAAAGGGAAAGGCAAAGTCAAGATCAAGCCGAGCAGGATTACAATTTCCTGTTGGAAGAATTCACAGATTATTACGAAAAGGAAATTATGCTGAACGAGTAGGTGCTGGTGCCCCAGTATATTTGGCTGCTGTTATGGAATATTTGGCTGCAGAAGTTCTCGAGTTAGCTGGTAATGCTGCCCGTGATAACAAAAAAACACGTATCATTCCACGTCATTTACAATTGGCAATTCGTAATGATGAAGAATTAAATAAATTATTATCTGGTGTAACAATTGCTCAAGGTGGTGTATTACCAAACATTCAAGCAGTGTTATTACCAAAGAAAACTGAAAAGAAAGCATAAATTAAAAACATTGCATTAATTTTTATAATAATAATACATCGATCATAGGCCTTTTAATAAAAGGCCACAAATTTATTTAAAATAAGAGTAAAAATTATTTTTATAAATAATATATTATAATATTTTTTTAAAGAATCAATTTAAATAATTATAAATTAATGATTCTTTTTTTTTTTTTTCTTTTTTATATGTTATTATGGAAATAATTCATCATATTATGATGACATTTAGGTAACATATTATAAGAATATTCATAAAATATTATCAAAATAATATTGTATTATGATGATATTTAGACAAAATATTATAAGAATATACACAAAATATTATCAAAATAATATCATTAGATAACAAAACTGTTCATGATACTCATACCTTTACTAGAGATAAAAGTATCAGGATGCACTTGTATTAATACATATTATCACAACATCACAAAATATTTTTTAAAAGGAAAAATTTTTAAAAAATTATTATAAAATTTGATTGAATTAAATTTCAATTTATTTTTTTAATAATTAAAGAAAAAAAAAAGCATATAAACTTTCTATTGAAAATGTTATTTTCAACTAGATGGCCAAGTGAACTTTGTTACACAAACAATATATGACGTATTCGTTATTTAAATAATCAGTATCCTTTGATATTATATCAATACGTTACTCTCTTCTTTTGATACATATTAATAAAATTTCAATTTATAAGATTTTATGTCAATTATATAAATAATATTATAAATTTTCTAAATACATAAGTTAAGTAACAAAAAATTTGAATAACAAGATAAATTTATATATTATGTTTTAATACTCGATACTATAATATATCGCATCCGTTACCAATTATTCGGTATCCTTTGATTTATACACAGAATGAACCAAAAATATGTATCAAATTTATTTTATTTATTTATATATTTAATATTATTATTATTATTTTATATTACAAAGTTTCTTAACGAAGCTTACAATGATTTCTCATATCGTACTTAACAAAATTATTTAGATCATATAAAATTTAAATTGTTAAAAAATTTGTATATTTATTATTATTATTTATTTTTATTAAAATTACATAACATAAAATTAATAATATTTTAATAATTATATAAATTAATTCTTATTTAAAATAATCTTATATTAATCTCAACAAATACTCTAATAATATATTTTGTCATAAATTTTTTTATATTTAAAATAAATATTATAATATATAAATACTTATATCAGTATAAAATTTCTTTATATAATTATGAAAAAATTAATTTAATAGTTAATTATTGATATTAATGCATAAATAAAAGTATTTTCTAATGAAATATATTTTGTCAATGTTCGATTAACACATTTCATAATAATACGTTTTCATTATTGACAAAAAAAGTTTTTCTAAAAATGAAATCTTATACTATAATATATATATTTATATATTAAATTTTTTAATTATTTATATACTAATAATTTATAATAAATCGATATTAAATAAAAAATAAAAATATATACTTTTTAAGTTTACCTTAAAAATATTATTGTTTTGTATGATTGAAATAATTAATATTAAACTATGTTTATTAATAATTGTTAATAAAAAAATTAAATATATTTTAATTTATAAAATAAATATTATTATTAAATTTATAATTTATTATTTTATATATTATAGAAATTGAAAAAATAAATCATGTTTACTACGACAGTAAATTAGAAATACTATTTAATTTTTATGTGTTTTCTACATGGTACTTTGACTTACATAGGGACTTATATTATTGTGAATAATGATATAATTGAAAACCTTTATTTTTTATTTGATAGAATTATTATATTTTATCATTTAAATATTTATAATAAATACATTATTTTTATAAAGTAAAAAATATGGCCGAAGAAAATTCTACAGCTGTTGCAGCAACTGCGGTTACTGCTGCTTCTACAACACCAACAAAAAAAGCAACAGCTTCTGGTGCTAAACGTACAAAACAACATTCAAAACCAACACATCCACGTACATCAGAAATGGTTGTTAACGCAATTAAAAATTTAAAAGAACGTGGTGGTTCATCATTACAAGCAATTAAAAAATATTTAGCTGCAAATTATAAAGTGGATTCTGATAAAATTTCACCATTTATTAAAAAATATTTAAAAGCTGCTGTAACTGAGGGAGCCTTGGTACAAACTAAAGGTAAAGGTGCATCTGGTTCATTCAAATTGGCTGCTTCCGCTTCATCTAATTCTTCAGCTAAATCAAAAGTATCCAAAAAAGAAAGTGGAGCAAAAGGTTCAGCAAAGAGTGCTAAAAGTAAACGGGCACCAAAAGAAAAGAAAGCCACAACTACATCATTGGCAGCCAAAAAGCCTAAAGCAAAAAAAGCGACTCCATCATCATCAACTGCTGCTAAAAAAGTTACTGCAAAATCATCAGCGGCATCAAAAAAAGCACCAGTTAAAGCAAAACCAGCAAAAAGTACAAAATCCGCTGCCAAAAGTAGCCCTGCTCGTAAACCGAAAGCACCAAAAGCTAAGAAAGCTTCTGTTGCCAAATCATCTCCTACAAAAATTAAAAAAGCAGCACCAAAAAAGAAATGATCTGTTACTTTAATAATATATTGAAATATTTCATTATTTTTGCTAAAAAATGAAAATAACATAGGCCTTAATACAGGCCACAAATTAATATTTGATAAGAGTAAATTATTTTTTGTATAAATATTTTATAAAATAATAGTTTAGAACACAGTCAGTACCACGGATGGGTGGCCACTTGAGAATACTGTGTGCGGTTGCATTTTTATTTAAAATATATGGTATAATAAATAAGTATATATTTAAATTGATTACTTCATTGAAAATTTTAATAATATACTTTAATATTAATGATATTTATGAAAAATATATATTTGTAAAAATTTTCATTTATTACTGGCAACAGCCATACCACGTTGAAAACACCGGTTCTCGTCCGATCACCGAAGTTAAGCAACATTGGGCACAGTCAGTACTTGGATGGGTGACCGCTTGGGAACACTGTGTGCGGTTGCCTTTTTATATTAAAAATATAAATTATTTTTCTTCTTTTCTTTTTTTTTACACACCATATATAAATATATGTTATTTAGAAATGTAAACCTTTTATATTATTCATCAACAAATAAATATTATTTTTTGTATAAAATTTTATTGCATTTATAACTCATATCATGGTTACTTTAAAGCGAGAAGTTTTTTTAATATTTCAAATGAATATAAAATAATATAAATTTTATGAAATTTATTTATTTTTAGAAATAGCAATCGCTTATAATTATAACAAAATTTTAATAATGTTTAATTTTATTTCAATAATTTATATTTATATATATATATATATATATATATATATATATATATATATATATATATATATATTTTTTAATAAAAATAATATACTCTTATTTAATAATATATGTTGGTCCTATATATAGGACCGAAAATATTTCTTATTTGTTTTTTTTTTTTTTAAATTGTCATTTAAAACGCTTATGCACGTTCTCCACGAATACGTCTTGCCAATTGTATATCCTTAGGCATAATTGTAACACGCTTTGCATGAATTGCGCATAAATTGGTATCTTCAAATAAACCTACTAAATAGGCTTCACTAGCTTCTTGTAATGCCATAACAGCTGAACTTTGAAAACGTAAATCGGTTTTAAAATCTTGTGCAATTTCACGTACTAAACGTTGGAATGGTAATTTACGAATTAACAATTCAGTACTTTTTTGATAACGACGAATTTCTCGTAAAGCTACTGTACCAGGACGATATCTGTGTGGTTTTTTTACTCCACCAGTTGCTGGTGCACTTTTACGTGCAGCTTTCGTTGCTAATTGTTTTCTTGGTGCTTTACCACCAGTTGATTTACGTGCAGTTTGCTTGGTTCTAGCCATTTTCAAATAATAATGTTTTTACAAAAAAACACACAATTTTAAAAATTATATTCGACAATTTGATACTACAAAGTCAAATGTTTAAATGCGAAATAAATGTGTTGTATTTATATTTATATGAAATTTCAAAATTTTTGTTGTCATATCCTATTGGATAGCTATCAGAGTATGGACTAATCAAATTGTATAGGCGTGGCTTAAAAAATCTTTAATGCTTTATATAAAAAGGCACAATTGTACCGGCGCTCACATACATTACAATACTTGTGAGGTTAACACACGTGTTATCCGTTCGTTAAAATATTGTAAATAATTTTTTATTAAAATGACTGGCAGAGGAAAAGGTGGAAAGGGTCTTGGAAAAGGGGGTGCAAAACGTCATAGAAAAGTTTTGCGTGATAATATCCAAGGTATTACAAAACCTGCAATTCGTCGTTTAGCACGACGAGGTGGAGTAAAACGTATCTCTGGTTTAATTTATGAAGAAACACGTGGTGTACTTAAAGTATTCCTTGAAAATGTTATTCGGGATGCTGTTACATATACTGAACACGCAAAACGTAAAACAGTTACAGCTATGGATGTTGTATATGCATTAAAACGACAAGGTCGTACTTTGTATGGTTTTGGAGGTTAAGAAAATATAATAATTTACTTAAAATATTTAGTAAATTTATTAAAGAATATTTAATACATCCGATAAATTTAAACAGGCTTTCCTTTTTGGGAAGCCACTAATTTTATTTATATAAGAGTAAATAAATTTGTTAATAAATATAACATATTATATAATTTGTTTACAACAAATTATTTTGTTTATAACATACATTACCAAATATTTTTATTTTTTTTTTTTATTGTAATATATCTGCAATAATAAATTATAATTTGTATATTATCTATTTTATTTTACAATAACTTATTGAATTTTTGAAAAAATTTTATTATAAATTAATATACTATTATATTTTTTATATATACAAGTTAAGAGTAACAAGTATCGATAGGAGATTATCGAATTTATAACTAATAAAACATTTCGCCTTAATCAAAGAAAATAAAGATTTTGCTATACCATTTTTTATACTTTCAATAAATAATTTATTATTAAATTTTTATTATTTCATTTATTTTTTAAAATTATTAAAAATATTTTTCTAATAATTATAAGCGTACATAAACAAGTAGTAAATGTAAAATGAAAATAATAAAGGTAATGTAATGCATTTGCATTACACTGATTTACGATATATATTCCGCGATATCCTTTATTATATTTAAAATTAATAATATTGATATACTAATAATAGATATATTCAAGCTATTAATATATAAAATTTTATATTAAATATGATATTAATAATTGTTTATTTAATTTTTTTGTATATATAAAAATAATTTACTCTTATTTAAAAAATTTGATGGCTCTCTTAAAAAGAGAGCCGTTTTTATATGTTGATGTATTTTTATGTTATCAATTAAATAATATTTTCGATTTATTTATTTTGAACTTGTATATTTTGTAACAGCTTTAGTACCTTCACTAACAGCGTGCTTTGCCAATTCACCAGGTAATAATAATCGAACTGCGGTTTGAATTTCCCGACTTGTGATTGTTGAACGTTTATTATAATGTGCTAAACGTGATGCTTCAGCAGCAATACGTTCAAAAATATCATTAACAAAACTGTTCATGATACTCATAGCTTTACTAGAGATACCAGTATCAGGATGCACTTGTTTTAATACTTTGTAAATGTAAATTGCATATGATTCCTTGCGCTTCCTCTTCTTTTTCTTATCACTCTTTGATATATTTTTTTGAGCTTTGCCAGCTTTTTTTGCTGCTTTTCCACTTGTTTTTGGTGGCATTGTTACAAACAATTAATATACACAGATAGTTACAGAACACCAGTCAGTATATGTATGAGCGTGTCGTGTATACAACTAGCGTATTATATACGCGAAGATGGATATAACAATAAAAATGAATACTACTCTCTGATTGGCTGAAAATAATACTATAAGGTGATTGGTTTATTTTTAAAGTTTTATATTTTATAAATATTATAAATTAAAATACCCAAATAACATTTTAAACATTTATGTTACAATCCCCGTAACGTACACATCTGTGTGATTATATTTACAAAAAAAAATATTAATTAAATAAATTTATTCGCTATGTCTGGACGAGGTAAAGGTGGTAAAGTAAAGGGAAAGGCAAAGTCAAGATCAAGCCGAGCAGGATTACAATTTCCTGTTGGAAGAATTCACAGATTATTACGAAAAGGAAATTATGCTGAACGAGTAGGTGCTGGTGCCCCAGTATATTTGGCTGCTGTTATGGAATATTTGGCTGCAGAAGTTCTCGAGTTAGCTGGTAATGCTGCCCGTGATAACAAAAAAACACGTATCATTCCACGTCATTTACAATTGGCAATTCGTAATGATGAAGAATTAAATAAATTATTATCTGGTGTAACAATTGCTCAAGGTGGTGTATTACCAAACATTCAAGCAGTGTTATTACCAAAGAAAACTGAAAAGAAAGCATAAATTAAAAACATTGCATTAATTTTTATAATAATAATACATCGATCATAGGCCTTTTAATAAAAGGCCACAAATTTATTTAAAATAAGAGTAAAAATTATTTTTATAAATAATATATTATAATATTTTTTTAAAGAATCAATTTAAATAATTATAAATTAATGATTTTTTTTTTTTTTTTTCTTTTTTATATGTTATTATGGAAATAATTCATCATATTATGATGACATTTAGGTAACATATTATAAGAATATTCATAAAATATTATCAAAATAATATTGTATTATGATGATATTTAGACAAAATATTATAAGAATATACACAAAATATTATCAAAATAATATCATTAGATAACAAAACTGTTCATGATACTCATACCTTTACTAGAGATAAAAGTATCAGGATGCACTTGTATTAATACATATTATCACAACATCACAAAATATTTTTTAAAAGGAAAAATTTTTTAAAAATTATTATAAAATTTGATTGAATTAAATTTCAATTTATTTTTTTAATAATTAAAGAAAAAAAAAAGCATATAAACTTTCTATTGAAAATGTTATTTTCAACTAGATGGCCAAGTGAACTTTGTTACACAAACAATATATGACGTATTCGTTATTTAAATAATCAGTATCCTTTGATATTATATCAATACGTTACTCTCTTCTTTTGATACATATTAATAAAATTTCAATTTATAAGATTTTATGTCAATTATATAAATAATATTATAAATTTTCTAAATACATAAGTTAAGTAACAAAAAATTTGAATAACAAGATAAATTTATATATTATGTTTTAATACTCGATACTATAATATATCGCATCCGTTACCAATTATTCGGTATCCTTTGATTTATACACAGAATGAACCAAAAATATGTATCAAATTTATTTTATTTATTTATATATTTAATATTATTATTATTATTTTATATTACAAAGTTTCTTAACGAAGCTTACAATGATTTCTCATATCGTACTTAACAAAATTATTTAGATCATATAAAATTTAAATTGTTAAAAAATTTTTATATTTATTATTATTATTTATTTTTATTAAAATTACATAACATAAAATTAATAATATTTTAATAATTATATAAATTAATTCTTATTTAAAATAATCTTATATTAATCTCAACAAATACTCTAATAATATATTTTGTCATAAATTTTTTTATATTTAAAATAAATATTATAATATATAAATACTTATATCAGTATAAAATTTCTTTATATAATTATGAAAAAATTAATTTAATAGTTAATTATTGATATTAATGCATAAATAAAAGTATTTTCTAATGAAATATATTTTGTCAATGTTCGATTAACACATTTCATAATAATACGTTTTCATTATTGACAAAAAAAGTTTTTCTAAAAATGAAATCTTATACTATAATATATATATTTATATATTAAATTTTTTAATTATTTATATACTAATAATTTATAATAAATCGATATTAAATAAAAAATAAAAATATATACTTTTTAAGTTTACCTTAAAAATATTATTGTTTTGTATGATTGAAATAATTAATATTAAACTATGTTTATTAATAATTGTTAATAAAAAAATTAAATATATTTTAATTTATAAAATAAATATTATTATTAAATTTATAATTTATTATTTTATATATTATAGAAATTGAAAAAATAAATCATGTTTACTACGACAGTAAATTAGAAATACTATTTAATTTTTATGTGTTTTCTACATGGTACTTTGACTTACATAGGGACTTATATTATTGTGAATAATGATATAATTGAAAACCTTTATTTTTTATTTGATAGAATTATTATATTTTATCATTTAAATATTTATAATAAATACATTATTTTTATAAAGTAAAAAATATGGCCGAAGAAAATTCTACAGCTGTTGCAGCAACTGCGGTTACTGCTGCTTCTACAACACCAACAAAAAAAGCAACAGCTTCTGGTGCTAAACGTACAAAACAACATTCAAAACCAACACATCCACGTACATCAGAAATGGTTGTTAACGCAATTAAAAATTTAAAAGAACGTGGTGGTTCATCATTACAAGCAATTAAAAAATATTTAGCTGCAAATTATAAAGTGGATTCTGATAAAATTTCACCATTTATTAAAAAATATTTAAAAGCTGCTGTAACTGAGGGAGCCTTGGTACAAACTAAAGGTAAAGGTGCATCTGGTTCATTCAAATTGGCTGCTTCCGCTTCATCTAATTCTTCAGCTAAATCAAAAGTATCCAAAAAAGAAAGTGGAGCAAAAGGTTCAGCAAAGAGTGCTAAAAGTAAACGGGCACCAAAAGAAAAGAAAGCCACAACTACATCATTGGCAGCCAAAAAGCCTAAAGCAAAAAAAGCGACTCCATCATCATCAACTGCTGCTAAAAAAGTTACTGCAAAATCATCAGCGGCATCAAAAAAAGCACCAGTTAAAGCAAAACCAGCAAAAAGTACAAAATCCGCTGCCAAAAGTAGCCCTGCTCGTAAACCGAAAGCACCAAAAGCTAAGAAAGCTTCTGTTGCCAAATCATCTCCTACAAAAATTAAAAAAGCAGCACCAAAAAAGAAATGATCTGTTACTTTAATAATATATTGAAATATTTCATTATTTTTGCTAAAAAATGAAAATAACATAGGCCTTAATACAGGCCACAAATTAATATTTGATAAGAGTAAATTATTTTTTGTATAAATATTTTATAAAATAATAGTTTAGAAACATTTGCCACAGTCAGTACCACGGATGGGTGGCCACTTGAGAATACTGTGTGCGGTTGCATTTTTATTTAAAATATATGGTATAATAAATAAGTATATATTTAAATTGATTACTTCATTGAAAATTTTAATAATATACTTTAATATTAATGATATTTATGAAAAATATATATTTGTAAAAATTTTCATTTATTACTGGCAACAGCCATACCACGTTGAAAACACCGGTTCTCGTCCGATCACCGAAGTTAAGCAACATTGGGCACAGTCAGTACTTGGATGGGTGACCGCTTGGGAACACTGTGTGCGGTTGCCTTTTTATATTAAAAATATAAATTATTTTTCTTCTTTTCTTTTTTTTTACACACCATATATAAATATATGTTATTTAGAAATGTAAACCTTTTATATTATTCATCAACAAATAAATATTATTTTTTGTATAAAATTTTATTGCATTTATAACTCATATCATGGTTACTTTAAAGCGAGAAGTTTTTTTAATATTTCAAATGAATATAAAATAATATAAATTTTATGAAATTTATTTATTTTTAGAAATAGCAATCGCTTATAATTATAACAAAATTTTAATAATGTTTAATTTTATTTCAATAATTTATATTTATATATATATATATATATATATATATATATATATATATATATATATATTTTTTAATAAAAATAATATACTCTTATTTAATAATATATGTTGGTCCTATATATAGGACCGAAAATATTTCTTATTTGTTTTTTTTTTTTTAAATTGTCATTTAAAACGCTTATGCACGTTCTCCACGAATACGTCTTGCCAATTGTATATCCTTAGGCATAATTGTAACACGCTTTGCATGAATTGCGCATAAATTGGTATCTTCAAATAAACCTACTAAATAGGCTTCACTAGCTTCTTGTAATGCCATAACAGCTGAACTTTGAAAACGTAAATCGGTTTTAAAATCTTGTGCAATTTCACGTACTAAACGTTGGAATGGTAATTTACGAATTAACAATTCAGTACTTTTTTGATAACGACGAATTTCTCGTAAAGCTACTGTACCAGGACGATATCTGTGTGGTTTTTTTACTCCACCAGTTGCTGGTGCACTTTTACGTGCAGCTTTCGTTGCTAATTGTTTTCTTGGTGCTTTACCACCAGTTGATTTACGTGCAGTTTGCTTGGTTCTAGCCATTTTCAAATAATAATGTTTTTACAAAAAAACACACAATTTTTAAAATTATATTCGACAATTTGATACTACAAAGTCAAATGTTTAAATGCGAAATAAATGTGTTGTATTTATATTTATATGAAATTTCAAAATTTTTGTTGTCATATCCTATTGGATAGCTATCAGAGTATGGACTAATCAAATTGTATAGGCGTGGCTTAAAAAATCTTTAATGCTTTATATAAAAAGGCACAATTGTACCGGCGCTCACATACATTACAATACTTGTGAGGTTAACACACGTGTTATCCGTTCGTTAAAATATTGTAAATAATTTTTTATTAAAATGACTGGCAGAGGAAAAGGTGGAAAGGGTCTTGGAAAAGGGGGTGCAAAACGTCATAGAAAAGTTTTGCGTGATAATATCCAAGGTATTACAAAACCTGCAATTCGTCGTTTAGCACGACGAGGTGGAGTAAAACGTATCTCTGGTTTAATTTATGAAGAAACACGTGGTGTACTTAAAGTATTCCTTGAAAATGTTATTCGGGATGCTGTTACATATACTGAACACGCAAAACGTAAAACAGTTACAGCTATGGATGTTGTATATGCATTAAAACGACAAGGTCGTACTTTGTATGGTTTTGGAGGTTAAGAAAATATAATAATTTACTTAAAATATTTAGTAAATTTATTAAAGAATATTTAATACATCCGATAAATTTAAACAGGCTTTCCTTTTTGGGAAGCCACTAATTTTATTTATATAAGAGTAAATAAATTTGTTAATAAATATAACATATTATATAATTTGTTTACAACAAATTATTTTGTTTATAACATACATTACCAAATATTTTTATTTTTTTTTTTTATTGTAATATATCTGCAATAATAAATTATAATTTGTATATTATCTATTTTATTTTACAATAACTTATTGAATTTTTGAAAAAATTTTATTATAAATTAATATACTATTATATTTTTTATATATACAAGTTAAGAGTAACAAGTATCGATAGGAGATTATCGAATTTATAACTAATAAAACATTTCGCCTTAATCAAAGAAAATAAAGATTTTGCTATACCATTTTTTATACTTTCAATAAATAATTTATTATTAAATTTTTATTATTTCATTTATTTTTTAAAATTATTAAAAATATTTTTCTAATAATTATAAGCGTACATAAACAAGTAGTAAATGTAAAATGAAAATAATAAAGGTAATGTAATGCAAATGCATTACATTGATTTACGATATATATTCCGCGATATCCTTTATTATATTTAAAATTAATAATATTGATATACTAATAATAGATATATTCAAGCTATTAATATATAAAATTTTATATTAAATATGATATTAATAATTGTTTATTTAATTTTTTTGTATATATAAAAATAATTTACTCTTATTTAAAAAATTTGATGGCTCTCTTAAAAAGAGAGCCATTTTTATATGTTGATGTATTTTTATGTTATCAATTAAATAATATTTTCGATTTATTTATTTTGAACTTGTATATTTTGTAACAGCTTTAGTACCTTCACTAACAGCGTGCTTTGCCAATTCACCAGGTAATAATAATCGAACTGCGGTTTGAATTTCCCGACTTGTGATTGTTGAACGTTTATTATAATGTGCTAAACGTGATGCTTCAGCAGCAATACGTTCAAAAATATCATTAACAAAACTGTTCATGATACTCATAGCTTTACTAGAGATACCAGTATCAGGATGCACTTGTTTTAATACTTTGTAAATGTAAATTGCATATGATTCCTTGCGCTTCCTCTTCTTTTTCTTATCACTCTTTGATATATTTTTTTGAGCTTTGCCAGCTTTTTTTGCTGCTTTTCCACTTGTTTTTGGTGGCATTGTTACAAACAATTAATATACACAGATAGTTACAGAACACCAGTCAGTATATGTATGAGCGTGTCGTGTATACAACTAGCGTATTATATACGCGAAGATGGATATAACAATAAAAATGAATACTACTCTCTGATTGGCTGAAAATAATACTATAAGGTGATTGGTTTATTTTTAAAGTTTTATATTTTATAAATATTATAAATTAAAATACCCAAATAACATTTTAAACATTTATGTTACAATCCCCGTAACGTACACATCTGTGTGATTATATTTACAAAAAAAAATATTAATTAAATAAATTTATTCGCTATGTCTGGACGAGGTAAAGGTGGTAAAGTAAAGGGAAAGGCAAAGTCAAGATCAAGCCGAGCAGGATTACAATTTCCTGTTGGAAGAATTCACAGATTATTACGAAAAGGAAATTATGCTGAACGAGTAGGTGCTGGTGCCCCAGTATATTTGGCTGCTGTTATGGAATATTTGGCTGCAGAAGTTCTCGAGTTAGCTGGTAATGCTGCCCGTGATAACAAAAAAACACGTATCATTCCACGTCATTTACAATTGGCAATTCGTAATGATGAAGAATTAAATAAATTATTATCTGGTGTAACAATTGCTCAAGGTGGTGTATTACCAAACATTCAAGCAGTGTTATTACCAAAGAAAACTGAAAAGAAAGCATAAATTAAAAACATTGCATTAATTTTTATAATAATAATACATCGATCATAGGCCTTTTAATAAAAGGCCACAAATTTATTTAAAATAAGAGTAAAAATTATTTTTATAAATAATATATTATAATATTTTTTTAAAGAATCAATTTAAATAATTATAAATTAATGATTCTTTTTTTTTTTTTTCTTTTTTATATGTTATTATGGAAATAATTCATCATATTATGATGACATTTAGGTAACATATTATAAGAATATTCATAAAATATTATCAAAATAATATTGTATTATGATGATATTTAGACAAAATATTATAAGAATATACACAAAATATTATCAAAATAATATCATTAGATAACAAAACTGTTCATGATACTCATACCTTTACTAGAGATAAAAGTATCAGGATGCACTTGTATTAATACATATTATCACAACATCACAAAATATTTTTTAAAAGGAAAAATTTTTTAAAAATTATTATAAAATTTGATTGAATTAAATTTCAATTTATTTTTTTAATAATTAAAGAAAAAAAAAAGCATATAAACTTTCTATTGAAAATGTTATTTTCAACTAGATGGCCAAGTGAACTTTGTTACACAAACAATATATGACGTATTCGTTATTTAAATAATCAGTATCCTTTGATATTATATCAATACGTTACTCTCTTCTTTTGATACATATTAATAAAATTTCAATTTATAAGATTTTATGTCAATTATATAAATAATATTATAAATTTTCTAAATACATAAGTTAAGTAACAAAAAATTTGAATAACAAGATAAATTTATATATTATGTTTTAATACTCGATACTATAATATATCGCATCCGTTACCAATTATTCGGTATCCTTTGATTTATACACAGAATGAACCAAAAATATGTATCAAATTTATTTTATTTATTTATATATTTAATATTATTATTATTATTTTATATTACAAAGTTTCTTAACGAAGCTTACAATGATTTCTCATATCGTACTTAACAAAATTATTTAGATCATATAAAATTTAAATTGTTAAAAAATTTTTATATTTATTATTATTATTTATTTTTATTAAAATTACATAACATAAAATTAATAATATTTTAATAATTATATAAATTAATTCTTATTTAAAATAATCTTATATTAATCTCAACAAATACTCTAATAATATATTTTGTCATAAATTTTTTTATATTTAAAATAAATATTATAATATATAAATACTTATATCAGTATAAAATTTCTTTATATAATTATGAAAAAATTAATTTAATAGTTAATTATTGATATTAATGCATAAATAAAAGTATTTTCTAATGAAATATATTTTGTCAATGTTCGATTAACACATTTCATAATAATACGTTTTCATTATTGACAAAAAAAGTTTTTCTAAAAATGAAATCTTATACTATAATATATATATTTATATATTAAATTTTTTAATTATTTATATACTAATAATTTATAATAAATCGATATTAAATAAAAAATAAAAATATATACTTTTTAAGTTTACCTTAAAAATATTATTGTTTTGTATGATTGAAATAATTAATATTAAACTATGTTTATTAATAATTGTTAATAAAAAAATTAAATATATTTTAATTTATAAAATAAATATTATTATTAAATTTATAATTTATTATTTTATATATTATAGAAATTGAAAAAATAAATCATGTTTACTACGACAGTAAATTAGAAATACTATTTAATTTTTATGTGTTTTCTACATGGTACTTTGACTTACATAGGGACTTATATTATTGTGAATAATGATATAATTGAAAACCTTTATTTTTTATTTGATAGAATTATTATATTTTATCATTTAAATATTTATAATAAATACATTATTTTTATAAAGTAAAAAATATGGCCGAAGAAAATTCTACAGCTGTTGCAGCAACTGCGGTTACTGCTGCTTCTACAACACCAACAAAAAAAGCAACAGCTTCTGGTGCTAAACGTACAAAACAACATTCAAAACCAACACATCCACGTACATCAGAAATGGTTGTTAACGCAATTAAAAATTTAAAAGAACGTGGTGGTTCATCATTACAAGCAATTAAAAAATATTTAGCTGCAAATTATAAAGTGGATTCTGATAAAATTTCACCATTTATTAAAAAATATTTAAAAGCTGCTGTAACTGAGGGAGCCTTGGTACAAACTAAAGGTAAAGGTGCATCTGGTTCATTCAAATTGGCTGCTTCCGCTTCATCTAATTCTTCAGCTAAATCAAAAGTATCCAAAAAAGAAAGTGGAGCAAAAGGTTCAGCAAAGAGTGCTAAAAGTAAACGGGCACCAAAAGAAAAGAAAGCCACAACTACATCATTGGCAGCCAAAAAGCCTAAAGCAAAAAAAGCGACTCCATCATCATCAACTGCTGCTAAAAAAGTTACTGCAAAATCATCAGCGGCATCAAAAAAAGCACCAGTTAAAGCAAAACCAGCAAAAAGTACAAAATCCGCTGCCAAAAGTAGCCCTGCTCGTAAACCGAAAGCACCAAAAGCTAAGAAAGCTTCTGTTGCCAAATCATCTCCTACAAAAATTAAAAAAGCAGCACCAAAAAAGAAATGATCTGTTACTTTAATAATATATTGAAATATTTCATTATTTTTGCTAAAAAATGAAAATAACATAGGCCTTAATACAGGCCACAAATTAATATTTGATAAGAGTAAATTATTTTTTGTATAAATATTTTATAAAATAATAGTTTAGAAACATTTGCCACAGTCAGTACCACGGATGGGTGGCCACTTGAGAATACTGTGTGCGGTTGCATTTTTATTTAAAATATATGGTATAATAAATAAGTATATATTTAAATTGATTACTTCATTGAAAATTTTAATAATATACTTTAATATTAATGATATTTATGAAAAATATATATTTGTAAAAATTTTCATTTATTACTGGCAACAGCCATACCACGTTGAAAACACCGGTTCTCGTCCAGTCTCACACAGTCAGTTGAACTGAACGGACGTGCTTGTGCGTTGTATGCTTGTGCATACAATATCATATAACACAACAGTAGTGAGACAACTCAAGGTCACAACAACAGTGAGTGAACAAGTAAACAAAGTGTGTGTGTGTATGTGTGTTCAACATGCTAACGCATGGTAAATGTTAGTGTATACCACACAACTATTTTTTAAATATACGAGTCTATCACATAAACACAGTGAATAATTTAGTGTTAAAACAAAAACAATTGATCAAACACTTAGAACAATATAATAATTTTAAAATAATTAAAATTCGACCGCACAAGCGTAACCATAATTTAAAAATACTAAACAAAAAATTAACAGAAGTGACACAAAAAATACAACAAAATCGTGCAGTAAAAAAAATAAAATTTGGAAATGATGAGACTGATGTCTCATCATTTCTAACAATAACAAAAAATATGCCAAATAACTATACAAATAAAAGCCAAGAAATGGAAATTGAAACTCAACAATCAAAATTAACTGGTCTGTTCAGTTGCTTTCAAGGAAGTACAGTCTACAATATACCCACAAATAATCGTTTTTCACCAATACAACCAATACAAACACCTTCAAATGAATCGAATCCAAATGAAAATGAGGAAACGGGTGACAATCAGAACGAAGAAACAAATGAACAAACACCAAATCAAAATAATAAAAAATTAAAATCGCCACCACCTATCGTCTTTCATCAAACAGTCACAGATCATAAAAGGTTCACTGAAACCATTAAAACAACTGTAAAAAATGGCTTTCACATTAAATATAATAAACAAAATACAAATCTATTCATTCACGACCGAAATGAATACGAACACTACCTTCTCGATTTAGCAAAAGAAGAAGGAAAAATAGCATACCATACTTACACGAGTAAGGATGAAAAGCATCATGCTTTTGTACTTGGCGGACTCCCTTCGAATACAGAAACAATGGACATAAAAATAGACATAGAAGAAAAATATAAAATAAATATTATAAACGTATACAAAATGAAAAACACGAGGCGTCCACTATTCCTAGTCATCACGGACAACTCCATTACACTTAAATACTTGGAAGCAAATATCAAGTATGTGTACCACACTAGAATTGATTGGACCAAACATTACAACACAAAACAAATAATACAATGTCATCGGTGCCAGCAATGGGGGCACGCCACAACCAACTGCAAGGCCCCCCCCGCATGCCTCAAGTGCGCGGAAGTGCATTGGACCCGAGAGTGCCAAAAATTCCCAATTAGGCTTGAAGAAAATCTAACAAAACTAAAATGTGTCAACTGCAAAGGTAATCATCCGGCCAATTCCACCAAATGTCCGGAATACATAAAAAAAATAGAACAAATGCAAAAACGTCAGGCCAATCTAGCCACATCCTCAAGAGGACCGGCAAAAACTGGAAGATACATCTCAGCCCCGATGCCATCAATTAATCCATGGAACAATGGTAAACCCTCAACAACTAATCAAAACCCCTCACCCCCCCCACAACAACAACAAGCAACGACAAACAACACGCCATTCAACAATCTGGTAAGTGAGTTTGACGAATTAGGCACATATATCGATTTAAATAAAATGTTAAACGCAGTGCATCAACTCAATGCACTGCTCAAAACTTGTACAAACGAACTACAAAAATTCAAAGTATTCTTTGATTTTTGCCAAAACAACTTCAAATAAAATGGCAACTAAATGCATGACCTGGAACGCCAACGGCCTAAGGCCAAAAATGACAGAACTTAGAGCCTTTATAGTAGACGAAAACATAGACATAGCAATAATAACAGAGACGAAACTTACTCACAAAGACACACCAAAAATTAAAAATTACTCAATAATACGAAACGATCGCGCAACGCATGGAGGGGGAGTAGCTATTATTATCAAAAACACAATACCATACAAAAAAACTAATCTATCAAGCTCACTAACAATAGAAGCAGTAGGATTAAAACTGGAAAACAAACTTAACATTATTGCTGTGTATAACAGCCCAAAAAACAAATTCACCACCCAAGACCTAGACATCCTCACGTCTGTCGGAGACAAGATACTAATAACAGGAGACCTCAATGCCAGACATGTGTCCTGGAAAAACCACATTAACAATGCCAACGGACTTACTCTACATGAATACACAAAAAACAACAACATCATAATCCTGCACACCAAAGAACCCACCCACTACCCCACAAACAATTCCACTCCAACCTACATAGACCTTTTACTCAACAAAAACCTTACAAACATATCTGAACCAATTTCTACACCCGCTTTAAACTCAGATCATAACCCAATTCTATTTGAAATCTACGGAACATACAAACAAAAGACAAAACATATCATAACATCTTACAAATCCACTGACTGGGTAAAATATAAAAAGGAACTCGACAAAAAAATCACAATAAACAAAAACATTGACTCCCCTGACAAAATAGACGACGAAATTAAAAAACTAACGGACGCACTTAAACAGACCAAGAAAGACAACACACAAAGACTAATTGTAAACCCCTACAAAAACGACCTAAACGACGAAATTAAAAATCTGATCAAAGACCGCAACTCACTTAGAAAACAGCAACAAAAAACCAGAAACCCAGGACTAAAAAATGAAATTAACAAACTTAACCGAACAATAAAAAACGAAATTCATAAATTACTCAACACAAAATGGCAAAAAAAGCTCCTGGAAATAACACCAAAAGATAACTCACTATGGCAAATGACAAAAATACTTAGAAAATCAAAAAAACCAATACCTTCACTAACTTACAACAACGACACGTACTACACGGACAAAGACAAAGCTGACCTAATTGGAAATACCCTTGAATCAATCCAGTCAAATCCTCTCCAATCCCCCATACAAGAAGAAGTAGACCACACCCTAAAATCATTCAATCATGATCAAAAAACACTAAACCCCAGAGCAAAATTCAAAATCCACACCACTCCCAAAGAAATAAGATCCATAATTAAAACCTTACCCAACAACAAATCCCCAGGACCTGATGACATAGACTACAAACAAATAAAAAATTTAACAAACAAAACAATTGTACAATTAATGCACATAATAAACGCCATATTGATCACAGGTTACTACCCAGATCAGTGGAAAATAGCGACAGTAATCCCCATACACAAACCCAAGAAGGACCATACTAACCCCAGCAACTACAGACCAATAAGCCTCCTTAGTACACTGTCAAAGCTGACGGAAAGGATAATCCTTGCCAGAATAAAATCCTTTGAATCAAAAAATGCGGTAATTATAGATGAACAGTTCGGATTCAGACCTGGACACAGCACCGCCATGCAGACGGCTAGGATTGCCTTTTCGATAAAAGAACAATTCAAAAAACACAAAGTTACGTCAGTATGTTTACTAGACATTGAGAAGGCATTCGACACCGTCTGGCAGGACGGAGTTATATATAAATTAATCAACTACAAATTTCCTGCATACCTAATACTATTAATCAAAAACTACTTACATAACAGGAAATTTGTAGTCAAAATCAACAACACTGTATCAGACATTAAATTCTCCAGAGCAGGAGTACCGCAAGGGAGTGTACTCGGACCTGTCATCTTTAATTACTACATTAATGATATCCCAAAATTCCCCAAAACCCAACTGGCCATCTACGCAGATGATACAGCAATATTCACGCACTCATTTAACGCGCAGGTGGCCACATCCCAAACCCAAATCCATCTAAACCTAATACTTGACTTTGCTCAGAAATGGAAGATCAAATTGAATAATGATAAAACCGAACACATCATATTTGCAAGGAAATTTAATGACACCAGGGTCACTACTCCAATTTCAATCAACAAAACAAAAATAACAATAAAAAATGAAGTAAAGTACTTAGGAGTCATTTTCGATAAAAAACTTTACTTCAAAAGTCACATAAAAAACATTTCTGACAAAGTCAACAACTCCATCCGAACCCTCTATCCACTTTTAAACAAAAATAGTCCTATGTCCAGACAAAATAAAAAACTGTTATACACGACAATCATTCGGCCAATAATCAGCTACGCCTCCCCTGTGTGGAGTTATGATGCTTCGTCTACGACTAAAAACAAAATACAAAGACTCCAAAACAGATGCTTAAGACTAATTTTAAACACAGACAGATACACCCCAATAAACATGTTACACTACCTTACTGAAATTCCAACTATCGAAGAATACTTTGAACAACTAAAACATAAGTTCTACACTTACAGTATAGAAAATAGCAAACTAACAAGACACCTATCAAACAAGTGCGTCAATCTCACTTAACCATCTAAAAACACAAAATTAAAAACACACATGTATAAATAATAAAAACAAAATTCAAATAAAAATTACCAAAACCACCTATCAAAAATCCTAATACCACATCCCCAAAATGATAAACAGGTTTTTCCTCTCCTTTTCCTGTATCCTGAATCAAAACACAAAACCAAAAATCTCACTTGTAATAGACATTATCTCTTGCAACATTAATTTTCTAAAATTACCTTGTAATAAAAATAGCAAATTAGAGGATGAAAGCTTAACCAAGCTAATAACCTCCATACATTATATATGAATATTTTGAAATATTTACTTGCATTGTAAATTATATGTATATATTTTTGAATTAATAAAGATTTTATTAAATGTTAATGTTAATGGTTCTCGTCCGATCACCGAAGTTAAGCAACATTGGGCACAGTCAGTACTTGGATGGGTGACCGCTTGGGAACACTGTGTGCGGTTGCCTTTTTATATTAAAAATATAAATTATTTTTCTTCTTTTCTTTTTTTTTACACACCATATATAAATATATGTTATTTAGAAATGTAAACCTTTTATATTATTCATCAACAAATAAATATTATTTTTTGTATAAAATTTTATTGCATTTATAACTCATATCATGGTTACTTTAAAGCGAGAAGTTTTTTTAATATTTCAAATGAATATAAAATAATATAAATTTTATGAAATTTATTTATTTTTAGAAATAGCAATCGCTTATAATTATAACAAAATTTTAATAATGTTTAATTTTATTTCAATAATTTATATTTATATATATATATATATATATATATATATATATATATATATATATATATATTTTAATAAAAATAATATACTCTTATTTAATAATATATGTTGGTCCTATATATAGGACCGAAAATATTTCTTATTTGTTTTTTTTTTTTTAAATTGTCATTTAAAACGCTTATGCACGTTCTCCACGAATACGTCTTGCCAATTGTATATCCTTAGGCATAATTGTAACACGCTTTGCATGAATTGCGCATAAATTGGTATCTTCAAATAAACCTACTAAATAGGCTTCACTAGCTTCTTGTAATGCCATAACAGCTGAACTTTGAAAACGTAAATCGGTTTTAAAATCTTGTGCAATTTCACGTACTAAACGTTGGAATGGTAATTTACGAATTAACAATTCAGTACTTTTTTGATAACGACGAATTTCTCGTAAAGCTACTGTACCAGGACGATATCTGTGTGGTTTTTTTACTCCACCAGTTGCTGGTGCACTTTTACGTGCAGCTTTCGTTGCTAATTGTTTTCTTGGTGCTTTACCACCAGTTGATTTACGTGCAGTTTGCTTGGTTCTAGCCATTTTCAAATAATAATGTTTTTACAAAAAAACACACAATTTTAAAAATTATATTCGACAATTTGATACTACAAAGTCAAATGTTTAAATGCGAAATAAATGTGTTGTATTTATATTTATATGAAATTTCAAAATTTTTGTTGTCATATCCTATTGGCTAGCTATCAGAGTATGGACTAATCAAATTGTATAGGCGTGGCTTAAAAAATCTTTAATGCTTTATATAAAAAGGCACAATTGTACCGGCGCTCACATACATTACAATACTTGTGAGGTTAACACACGTGTTATCCGTTCGTTAAAATATTGTAAATAATTTTTTATTAAAATGACTGGCAGAGGAAAAGGTGGAAAGGGTCTTGGAAAAGGGGGTGCAAAACGTCATAGAAAAGTTTTGCGTGATAATATCCAAGGTATTACAAAACCTGCAATTCGTCGTTTAGCACGACGAGGTGGAGGAAAACGTATCTCTGGTTTAATTTATGAAGAAACACGTGGTGTACTTAAAGTATTCCTTGAAAATGTTATTCGGGATGCTGTTACATATACTGAACACGCAAAACGTAAAACAGTTACAGCTATGGATGTTGTATATGCATTAAAACGACAAGGTCGTACTTTGTATGGTTTTGGAGGTTAAGAAAATATAATAATTTACTTAAAATATTTAGTAAATTTATTAAAGAATATTTAATACATCCGATAAATTTAAACAGGCTTTCCTTTTTGGGAAGCCACTAATTTTATTTATATAAGAGTAAATAAATTTGTTAATAAATATAACATATTATATAATTTGTTTACAACAAATTATTTTGTTTATAACATACATTACCAAATATTTTTATTTTTTTTTTTTATTGTAATATATCTGCAATAATAAATTATAATTTGTATATTATCTATTTTATTTTACAATAACTTATTGAATTTTTGAAAAAATTTTATTATAAATTAATATACTATTATATTTTTTATATATACAAGTTAAGAGTAACAAGTATCGATAGGAGATTATCGAATTTATAACTAATAAAACATTTCGCCTTAATCAAAGAAAATAAAGATTTTGCTATACCATTTTTTATACTTTCAATAAATAATTTATTATTAAATTTTTATTATTTCATTTATTTTTTAAAATTATTAAAAATATTTTTCTAATAATTATAAGCGTACATAAACAAGTAGTAAATGTAAAATGAAAATAATAAAGGTAATGTAATGCATTTGCATTACACTGATTTACGATATATATGCCGCGATATCCTTTATTATATTTAAAATTAATAATATTGATATACTAATAATAGATATATTCAAGCTATTAATATATAAAATTTTATATTAAATATGATATTAATAATTGTTTATTTAATTTTTTTGTATATATAAAAATAATTTACTCTTATTTAAAAAATTTGATGGCTCTCTTAAAAAGAGAGCCATTTTTATATGTTGATGTATTTTTATGTTATCAATTAAATAATATTTTCGATTTATTTATTTTGAACTTGTATATTTTGTAACAGCTTTAGTACCTTCACTAACAGCGTGCTTTGCCAATTCACCAGGTAATAATAATCGAACTGCGGTTTGAATTTCCCGACTTGTGATTGTTGAACGTTTATTATAATGTGCTAAACGTGATGCTTCAGCAGCAATACGTTCAAAAATATCATTAACAAAACTGTTCATGATACTCATAGCTTTACTAGAGATACCAGTATCAGGATGCACTTGTTTTAATACTTTGTAAATGTAAATTGCATATGATTCCTTGCGCTTCCTCTTCTTTTTCTTATCACTCTTTGATATATTTTTTTGAGCTTTGCCAGCTTTTTTTGCTGCTTTTCCACTTGTTTTTGGTGGCATTGTTACAAACAATTAATATACACAGATAGTTACAGAACACCAGTCAGTATATGTATGAGCGTGTCGTGTATACAACTAGCGTATTATATACGCGAAGATGGATATAACAATAAAAATGAATACTACTCTCTGATTGGCTGAAAATAATACTATAAGGTGATTGGTTTATTTTTAAAGTTTTATATTTTATAAATATTATAAATTAAAATACCCAAATAACATTTTAAACATTTATGTTACAATCCCCGTAACGTACACATCTGTGTGATTATATTTACAAAAAAAAATATTAATTAAATAAATTTATTCGCTATGTCTGGACGAGGTAAAGGTGGTAAAGTAAAGGGAAAGGCAAAGTCAAGATCAAGCCGAGCAGGATTACAATTTCCTGTTGGAAGAATTCACAGATTATTACGAAAAGGAAATTATGCTGAACGAGTAGGTGCTGGTGCCCCAGTATATTTGGCTGCTGTTATGGAATATTTGGCTGCAGAAGTTCTCGAGTTAGCTGGTAATGCTGCCCGTGATAACAAAAAAACACGTATCATTCCACGTCATTTACAATTGGCAATTCGTAATGATGAAGAATTAAATAAATTATTATCTGGTGTAACAATTGCTCAAGGTGGTGTATTACCAAACATTCAAGCAGTGTTATTACCAAAGAAAACTGAAAAGAAAGCATAAATTAAAAACATTGCATTAATTTTTATAATAATAATACATCGATCATAGGCCTTTTAATAAAAGGCCACAAATTTATTTAAAATAAGAGTAAAAATTATTTTTATAAATAATATATTATAATATTTTTTTAAAGAATCAATTTAAATAATTATAAATTAATGTTTTTTTTTTTTTTTTTTTTTTTTTATATGTTATTATGGAAATAATTCATCATAATATGATGACATTTAGGTAACATATTATAAGAATATTCATAAAATATTATCAAAATAATATTGTATTATGATGATATTTAGACAAAATATTATAAGAATATACACAAAATATTATCAAAATAATATCATTAGATAACAAAACTGTTCATGATACTCATACCTTTACTAGAGATAAAAGTATCAGGATGCACTTGTATTAATACATATTATCACAACATCACAAAATATTTTTTAAAAGGAAAAATTTTTAAAAAATTATTATAAAATTTGATTGAATTAAATTTCAATTTATTTTTTTAATAATAAAAAAAAAAAAAAAGCATATAAACTTTCTATTGAAAATGTTATTTTCAACTAGATGGCCAAGTGAACTTTGTTACACAAACAATATATGACGTATTCGTTATTTAAATAATCAGTATCCTTTGATATTATATCAATACGTTACTCTCTTCTTTTGATACATATTAATAAAATTTCAATTTATAAGATTTTATGTCAATTATATAAATAATATTATAAATTTTCTAAATACATAAGTTAAGTAACAAAAAATTTGAATAACAAGATAAATTTATATATTATGTTTTAATACTCGATACTATAATATATCGCATCCGTTACCAATTATTCGGTATCCTTTGATTTATACACAGAATGAACCAAAAATATGTATCAAATTTATTTTATTTATTTATATATTTAATATTATTATTATTATTTTATATTACAAAGTTTCTTAACGAAGCTTACAATGATTTCTCATATCGTACTTAACAAAATTATTTAGATCATATAAAATTTAAATTGTTAAAAAATTTGTATATTTATTATTATTATTTATTTTTATTAAAATTACATAACATAAAATTAATAATATTTTAATAATTATATAAATTAATTCTTATTTAAAATAATCTTATATTAATCTCAACAAATACTCTAATAATATATTTTGTCATAAATTTTTTTATATTTAAAATAAATATTATAATATATAAATACTTATATCAGTATAAAATTTCTTTATATAATTATGAAAAAATTAATTTAATAGTTAATTATTGATATTAATGCATAAATAAAAGTATTTTCTAATGAAATATATTTTGTCAATGTTCGATTAACACATTTCATAATAATACGTTTTCATTATTGACAAAAAAAGTTTTTCTAAAAATGAAATCTTATACTATAATATATATATTTATATATTAAATTTTTTAATTATTTATATACTAATAATTTATAATAAATCGATATTAAATAAAAAATAAAAATATATACTTTTTAAGTTTACCTTAAAAATATTATTGTTTTGTATGATTGAAATAATTAATATTAAACTATGTTTATTAATAATTGTTAATAAAAAAATTAAATATATTTTAATTTATAAAATAAATATTATTATTAAATTTATAATTTATTATTTTATATATTATAGAAATTGAAAAAATAAATCATGTTTACTACGACAGTAAATTAGAAATACTATTTAATTTTTATGTGTTTTCTACATGGTACTTTGACTTACATAGGGACTTATATTATTGTGAATAATGATATAATTGAAAACCTTTATTTTTTATTTGATAGAATTATTATATTTTATCATTTAAATATTTATAATAAATACATTATTTTTATAAAGTAAAAAATATGGCCGAAGAAAATTCTACAGCTGTTGCAGCAACTGCGGTTACTGCTGCTTCTACAACACCAACAAAAAAAGCAACAGCTTCTGGTGCTAAACGTACAAAACAACATTCAAAACCAACACATCCACGTACATCAGAAATGGTTGTTAACGCAATTAAAAATTTAAAAGAACGTGGTGGTTCATCATTACAAGCAATTAAAAAATATTTAGCTGCAAATTATAAAGTGGATTCTGATAAAATTTCACCATTTATTAAAAAATATTTAAAAGCTGCTGTAACTGAGGGAGCCTTGGTACAAACTAAAGGTAAAGGTGCATCTGGTTCATTCAAATTGGCTGCTTCCGCTTCATCTAATTCTTCAGCTAAATCAAAAGTATCCAAAAAAGAAAGTGGAGCAAAAGGTTCAGCAAAGAGTGCTAAAAGTAAACGGGCACCAAAAGAAAAGAAAGCCACAACTACATCATTGGCAGCCAAAAAGCCTAAAGCAAAAAAAGCGACTCCATCATCATCAACTGCTGCTAAAAAAGTTACTGCAAAATCATCAGCGGCATCAAAAAAAGCACCAGTTAAAGCAAAACCAGCAAAAAGTACAAAATCCGCTGCCAAAAGTAGCCCTGCTCGTAAACCGAAAGCACCAAAAGCTAAGAAAGCTTCTGTTGCCAAATCATCTCCTACAAAAATTAAAAAAGCAGCACCAAAAAAGAAATGATCTGTTACTTTAATAATATATTGAAATATTTCATTATTTTTGCTAAAAAATGAAAATAACATAGGCCTTAATACAGGCCACAAATTAATATTTGATAAGAGTAAATTATTTTTTGTATAAATATTTTATAAAATAATAGTTTAGAAACATTTGCCACAGTCAGTACCACGGATGGGTGGCCACTTGAGAATACTGTGTGCGGTTGCATTTTTATTTAAAATATATGGTATAATAAATAAGTATATATTTAAATTGATTACTTCATTGAAAATTTTAATAATATACTTTAATATTAATGATATTTATGAAAAATATATATTTGTAAAAATTTTCATTTATTACTGGCAACAGCCATACCACGTTGAAAACACCGGTTCTCGTCCGATCACCGAAGTTAAGCAACATTGGGCACAGTCAGTACTTGGATGGGTGACCGCTTGGGAACACTGTGTGCGGTTGCCTTTTTATATTAAAAATATAAATTATTTTTCTTCTTTTCTTTTTTTTTACACACCATATATAAATATATGTTATTTAGAAATGTAAACCTTTTATATTATTCATCAACAAATAAATATTATTTTTTGTATAAAATTTTATTGCATTTATAACTCATATCATGGTTACTTTAAAGCGAGAAGTTTTTTTAATATTTCAAATGAATATAAAATAATATAAATTTTATGAAATTTATTTATTTTTAGAAATAGCAATCGCTTATAATTATAACAAAATTTTAATAATGTTTAATTTTATTTCAATAATTTATATATATATATATATATATATATATATATATATATATATATATATATATATATTTTTTAATAAAAATAATATACTCTTATTTAATAATATATGTTGGTCCTATATATAGGACCGAAAATATTTCTTATTTGTTTTTTTTTTTTTAAATTGTCATTTAAAACGCTTATGCACGTTCTCCACGAATACGTCTTGCCAATTGTATATCCTTAGGCATAATTGTAACACGCTTTGCATGAATTGCGCATAAATTGGTATCTTCAAATAAACCTACTAAATAGGCTTCACTAGCTTCTTGTAATGCCATAACAGCTGAACTTTGAAAACGTAAATCGGTTTTAAAATCTTGTGCAATTTCACGTACTAAACGTTGGAATGGTAATTTACGAATTAACAATTCAGTACTTTTTTGATAACGACGAATTTCTCGTAAAGCTACTGTACCAGGACGATATCTGTGTGGTTTTTTTACTCCACCAGTTGCTGGTGCACTTTTACGTGCAGCTTTCGTTGCTAATTGTTTTCTTGGTGCTTTACCACCAGTTGATTTACGTGCAGTTTGCTTGGTTCTAGCCATTTTCAAATAATAATGTTTTTACAAAAAAACACACAATTTTTAAAATTATATTCGACAATTTGATACTACAAAGTCAAATGTTTAAATGCGAAATAAATGTGTTGTATTTATATTTATATGAAATTTCAAAATTTTTGTTGTCATATCCTATTGGATAGCTATCAGAGTATGGACTAATCAAATTGTATAGGCGTGGCTTAAAAAATCTTTAATGCTTTATATAAAAAGGCACAATTGTACCGGCGCTCACATACATTACAATACTTGTGAGGTTAACACACGTGTTATCCGTTCGTTAAAATATTGTAAATAATTTTTTATTAAAATGACTGGCAGAGGAAAAGGTGGAAAGGGTCTTGGAAAAGGGGGTGCAAAACGTCATAGAAAAGTTTTGCATGATAATATCCAAGGTATTACAAAACCTGCAATTCGTCGTTTAGCACGACGAGGTGGAGTAAAACGTATCTCTGGTTTAATTTATGAAGAAACACGTGGTGTACTTAAAGTATTCCTTGAAAATGTTATTCGGGATGCTGTTACATATACTGAACACGCAAAACGTAAAACAGTTACAGCTATGGATGTTGTATATGCATTAAAACGACAAGGTCGTACTTTGTATGGTTTTGGAGGTTAAGAAAATATAATAATTTACTTAAAATATTTAGTAAATTTATTAAAGAATATTTAATACATCCGATAAATTTAAACAGGCTTTCCTTTTTGGGAAGCCACTAATTTTATTTATATAAGAGTAAATAAATTTGTTAATAAATATAACATATTATATAATTTGTTTACAACAAATTATTTTGTTTATAACATACATTACCAAATATTTTTATTTTTTTTTTTTATTGTAATATATCTGCAATAATAAATTATAATTTGTATATTATCTATTTTATTTTACAATAACTTATTGAATTTTTGAAAAAATTTTATTATAAATTAATATACTATTATATTTTTTATATATACAAGTTAAGAGTAACAAGTATCGATAGGAGATTATCGAATTTATAACTAATAAAACATTTCGCCTTAATCAAAGAAAATAAAGATTTTGCTATACCATTTTTTATACTTTCAATAAATAATTTATTATTAAATTTTTATTATTTCATTTATTTTTTAAAATTATTAAAAATATTTTTCTAATAATTATAAGCGTACATAAACAAGTAGTAAATGTAAAATGAAAATAATAAAGGTAATGTAATGCATTTGCATTACACTGATTTACGATATATATTCCGCGATATCCTTTATTATATTTAAAATTAATAATATTGATATACTAATAATAGATATATTCAAGCTATTAATATATAAAATTTTATATTAAATATGATATTAATAATTGTTTATTTAATTTTTTTGTATATATAAAAATAATTTACTCTTATTTAAAAAATTTGATGGCTCTCTTAAAAAGAGAGCCGTTTTTATATGTTGATGTATTTTTATGTTATCAATTAAATAATATTTTCGATTTATTTATTTTGAACTTGTATATTTTGTAACAGCTTTAGTACCTTCACTAACAGCGTGCTTTGCCAATTCACCAGGTAATAATAATCGAACTGCGGTTTGAATTTCCCGACTTGTGATTGTTGAACGTTTATTATAATGTGCTAAACGTGATGCTTCAGCAGCAATACGTTCAAAAATATCATTAACAAAACTGTTCATGATACTCATAGCTTTACTAGAGATACCAGTATCAGGATGCACTTGTTTTAATACTTTGTAAATGTAAATTGCATATGATTCCTTGCGCTTCCTCTTCTTTTTCTTATCACTCTTTGATATATTTTTTTGAGCTTTGCCAGCTTTTTTTGCTGCTTTTCCACTTGTTTTTGGTGGCATTGTTACAAACAATTAATATACACAGATAGTTACAGAACACCAGTCAGTATATGTATGAGCGTGTCGTGTATACAACTAGCGTATTATATACGCGAAGATGGATATAACAATAAAAATGAATACTACTCTCTGATTGGCTGAAAATAATACTATAAGGTGATTGGTTTATTTTTAAAGTTTTATATTTTATAAATATTATAAATTAAAATACCCAAATAACATTTTAAACATTTATGTTACAATCCCCGTAACGTACACATCTGTGTGATTATATTTACAAAAAAAAATATTAATTAAATAAATTTATTCGCTATGTCTGGACGAGGTAAAGGTGGTAAAGTAAAGGGAAAGGCAAAGTCAAGATCAAGCCGAGCAGGATTACAATTTCCTGTTGGAAGAATTCACAGATTATTACGAAAAGGAAATTATGCTGAACGAGTAGGTGCTGGTGCCCCAGTATATTTGGCTGCTGTTATGGAATATTTGGCTGCAGAAGTTCTCGAGTTAGCTGGTAATGCTGCCCGTGATAACAAAAAAACACGTATCATTCCACGTCATTTACAATTGGCAATTCGTAATGATGAAGAATTAAATAAATTATTATCTGGTGTAACAATTGCTCAAGGTGGTGTATTACCAAACATTCAAGCAGTGTTATTACCAAAGAAAACTGAAAAGAAAGCATAAATTAAAAACATTGCATTAATTTTTATAATAATAATACATCGATCATAGGCCTTTTAATGAAAGGCCACAAATTTATTTAAAATAAGAGTAAAAATTATTTTTATAAATAATATATTATAATATTTTTTTAAAGAATCAATTTAAATAATTATAAATTAATGATTCTTTTTTTTTTTTTTCTTTTTTATATGTTATTATGGAAATAATTCATCATATTATGATGACATTTAGGTAACATATTATAAGAATATTCATAAAATATTATCAAAATAATATTGTATTATGATGATATTTAGACAAAATATTATAAGAATATACACAAAATATTATCAAAATAATATCATTAGATAACAAAACTGTTCATGATACTCATACCTTTACTAGAGATAAAAGTATCAGGATGCACTTGTATTAATACATATTATCACAACATCACAAAATATTTTTTAAAAGGAAAAATTTTTTAAAAATTATTATAAAATTTGATTGAATTAAATTTCAATTTATTTTTTTAATAATTAAAGAAAAAAAAAAGCATATAAACTTTCTATTGAAAATGTTATTTTCAACTAGATGGCCAAGTGAACTTTGTTACACAAACAATATATGACGTATTCGTTATTTAACTAATCAGTATCCTTTGATATTATATCAATACGTTACTCTCTTCTTTTGATACATATTAATAAAATTTCAATTTATAAGATTTTATGTCAATTATATAAATAATATTATAAATTTTCTAAATACATAAGTTAAGTAACAAAAAATTTGAATAACAAGATAAATTTATATATTATGTTTTAATACTCGATACTATAATATATCGCATCCGTTACCAATTATTCGGTATCCTTTGATTTATACACAGAATGAACCAAAAATATGTATCAAATTTATTTTATTTATTTATATATTTAATATTATTATTATTATTTTATATTACAAAGTTTCTTAACGAAGCTTACAATGATTTCTCATATCGTACTTAACAAAATTATTTAGATCATATAAAATTTAAATTGTTAAAAAATTTTTATATTTATTATTATTATTTATTTTTATTAAAATTACATAACATAAAATTAATAATATTTTAATAATTATATAAATTAATTCTTATTTAAAATAATCTTATATTAATCTCAACAAATACTCTAATAATATATTTTGTCATAAATTTTTTTATATTTAAAATAAATATTATAATATATAAATACTTATATCAGTATAAAATTTCTTTATATAATTATGAAAAAATTAATTTAATAGTTAATTATTGATATTAATGCATAAATAAAAGTATTTTCTAATGAAATATATTTTGTCAATGTTCGATTAACACATTTCATAATAATACGTTTTCATTATTGACAAAAAAAGTTTTTCTAAAAATGAAATCTTATACTATAATATATATATTTATATATTAAATTTTTTAATTATTTATATACTAATAATTTATAATAAATCGATATTAAATAAAAAATAAAAATATATACTTTTTAAGTTTACCTTAAAAATATTATTGTTTTGTATGATTGAAATAATTAATATTAAACTATGTTTATTAATAATTGTTAATAAAAAAATTAAATATATTTTAATTTATAAAATAAATATTATTATTAAATTTATAATTTATTATTTTATATATTATAGAAATTGAAAAAATAAATCATGTTTACTACGACAGTAAATTAGAAATACTATTTAATTTTTATGTGTTTTCTACATGGTACTTTGACTTACATAGGGACTTATATTATTGTGAATAATGATATAATTGAAAACCTTTATTTTTTATTTGATAGAATTATTATATTTTATCATTTAAATATTTATAATAAATACATTATTTTTATAAAGTAAAAAATATGGCCGAAGAAAATTCTACAGCTGTTGCAGCAACTGCGGTTACTGCTGCTTCTACAACACCAACAAAAAAAGCAACAGCTTCTGGTGCTAAACGTACAAAACAACATTCAAAACCAACACATCCACGTACATCAGAAATGGTTGTTAACGCAATTAAAAATTTAAAAGAACGTGGTGGTTCATCATTACAAGCAATTAAAAAATATTTAGCTGCAAATTATAAAGTGGATTCTGATAAAATTTCACCATTTATTAAAAAATATTTAAAAGCTGCTGTAACTGAGGGAGCCTTGGTACAAACTAAAGGTAAAGGTGCATCTGGTTCATTCAAATTGGCTGCTTCCGCTTCATCTAATTCTTCAGCTAAATCAAAAGTATCCAAAAAAGAAAGTGGAGCAAAAGGTTCAGCAAAGAGTGCTAAAAGTAAACGGGCACCAAAAGAAAAGAAAGCCACAACTACATCATTGGCAGCCAAAAAGCCTAAAGCAAAAAAAGCGACTCCATCATCATCAACTGCTGCTAAAAAAGTTACTGCAAAATCATCAGCGGCATCAAAAAAAGCACCAGTTAAAGCAAAACCAGCAAAAAGTACAAAATCCGCTGCCAAAAGTAGCCCTGCTCGTAAACCGAAAGCACCAAAAGCTAAGAAAGCTTCTGTTGCCAAATCATCTCCTACAAAAATTAAAAAAGCAGCACCAAAAAAGAAATGATCTGTTACTTTAATAATATATTGAAATATTTCATTATTTTTGCTAAAAAATGAAAATAACATAGGCCTTAATACAGGCCACAAATTAATATTTGATAAGAGTAAATTATTTTTTGTATAAATATTTTATAAAATAATAGTTTAGAAACATTTGCCACAGTCAGTACCACGGATGGGTGGCCACTTGAGAATACTGTGTGCGGTTGCATTTTTATTTAAAATATATGGTATAATAAATAAGTATATATTTAAATTGATTACTTCATTGAAAATTTTAATAATATACTTTAATATTAATGATATTTATGAAAAATATATATTTGTAAAAATTTTCATTTATTACTGGCAACAGCCATACCACGTTGAAAACACCGGTTCTCGTCCGATTCTCTGTACAACAGCTGTAGTGAACACATCGTTGTGACTACAACTTAATTACAGACTTACATAACACAATTTTATTTTTTTGTTATATGCAAATTTTTAACAAACAAAAAAACAATATCAAGTCAGTGCATGAAGCCTAAGCCTCGTGGCTTAAAACGCCTCAATAATGATGGGCAAAGCCCATCCAAAACAAAAAATAAAGTGCTTGTACTCAATATACAAGATGCCAGTGAAATAAATCAGGAAAATGTAGAAAATATAGTGGGAAAAGACACATTAAACAGTGAAACGGACACAAAAAATAGTGAAGTGAACATATTAAATAGTGAAAAAGACACAACAAATAGTGAACTGAACACAAAAAAGTGTGAAACGAAAATTAACGACAGTGAAAAAGACACAAATAATAAAGGTACAGTAAACATTAAACTAAATCAAGTGAATGTTGAAAACAATAATACAACAACGACAACCGAAATGATCGTTGATGACAACACAACCAAAAATATGGATTTAAGCTCAATGTTCGTCAAGCCATCGACCTCAAGGGGAACCGGCAAGCCCACACCAAAACCCCCAACAATACCGCTAAAAAACCGATTTGCGCCTTTAGAAAACGATGAAAATGAAGAAGACGACGACAATGACTCAATTGAACTGGGTCAAAACAAACCAAAAAAGCCACCACCACTTGTTATACACGCCAAAACTACCGACCACAAAACATACGTAAAATCACTCGAAAACGAAATAAACAAAGGATTCCACATCAAATACACCGCAAACAACACAAACTTGTACATTTATGATCATGAAGAATACAAAAAGTACAAAGAAATTCTAAATGAAGGCAAAGTGGAATACCACACATACACCCCAAAAGCGGACAGAAAACACGCCTTTATCTTAAGAGGGCTAGACAACAGCACTGACACCGAAGAAATCATCGAAGATCTAGAAGAAAAATATAAATTAAACGTCGAAAAGGTATTCAAACTGAAAAACACAAAAAAAGGACTCTTTCTGGTAATCTGTGATAGCACAATAAACCTTAAATATCTCAACAAAAACATACAATACGTGAACAGGACAAAAATATCCTGGGAAATGCGGCACAACACGCCCGAAATCATCCAATGTAGGCGGTGCCAGTCCTGGGGCCATAGTACTACCCACTGCCGCGCGGCTCCACACTGCCTCAAATGCGCAGAAGGACATTGGACCAGAGAATGCGACAAAGTGCGCAAAGAGGACCCGACAACCGCCAAAAACATCAAATGTGTTAACTGCCAGGGTAAACACCTAGCATTCCACAAAGAATGCCCAGTATACATCAAAAAACTGGAATTGAAAAAAGTAAAATACGTCCCAGCTCCTCCCCCAACAACAAATCCCTGGAACAGAAACATGCACCTACAACCAACACAACCGGCACAAACTCCACCGGTTCAACAAAACACTCAACCACAACAACCGCGTCAAAACTTACAAAATCCTATGGGCAATCTAAATGAATTGACAGCAGAAATACGAAACCTCAACAACCTAATAAACATCGAGCAAATGCTGGAACTCGTAAAACAACTAAACACAGCCCTAAGAAACTGCAAGAGCGAACTGGAAAAGTTCATCACATTTAATAATTTCCTTCGTGCTAAGTTTGCCCAATGTCCATAAACATAGGATCATGGAACGCGTGCGGTCTAAGGCATAACGTCCAAGAACTTAGACATTACGTTGAAAAACACAATATACATATTATGACAATAAACGAGACAAAACTGACACCGGACATAAAAATAAAAATAAAAAATTTTAATATTTTGAGAAGGGATCGCACTGCACACGGAGGTGGTGTGGCTATTCTAATAAAAAACAATATCCCGTACATAACAGTTGACGTTCAGAATAGAACATCTATTGAACATCTTGCCATCAAGCTAATTAATAACATTTTTATTGTTGCAGCGTACAACAACCCACGCAACATATTCACGGACCTTGACCTAAAGACACTGACCGACATAGGAACAAAAACATTGATAATAGGAGACTTGAACGCTCGACATCACACCTGGAAAAACCACATAACAAACACAAACGGACGTACTTTATACAAACACATAACAGACAAAAACATGATCGTACTACACACAGAAGAGCCTACACACTTCCCACACAACAACGCAACACCAACGTACATTGACATCGTCATAAACAAAAACGTAAACAAAATAACTAAACTCACAACACACACAGAACTGACATCAGACCATAACCCAATCATGTTTACATTAAACGATCAACACACAGACAACACAACAACAAAGTGTACATCATATAAAACAACTGACTGGGTCAAGTTTAGAAAAACACTAAATAATAACATAAACATAAATAAAAAAATAAAAACAAACAGAGATGTTGACATGGCGCTAGCCGAATTAACAAGTGCAATAATAAACACCAAAAACAAACACACAAAGCAAATTAAAATAAATTTTTCTAAACTTGACCTTAGTCAAGAAATTATAAACCTTATCAAAGCGCGTAACGCTCTACGTAGACTGGACCACAGACGAGTAATACAAACAATCAAACCCGACATCAACAAACTAAACAAGGTGATAAGACAAAAAATAAGGCAACAGTTGAATCAGCAATGGGAAGACACCCTTAAATCCCTCAAGCCAGGGGACAAATCATTGTGGAGAATAACGAAATCATTTAGGCACAAAAAGGAAAATATTCCCACATTGATAAAAGACAACACTAACTACATGAGCGACAAACAAAAGGCGGATCTCATTGCTGACTCAATTGAAGCCGTACAACAAAACAACAACATATCACCCCTTGACAACACAGTCCGTCAGTCCGTAATAGAACTACAAAACAAAAACGATCGCCCAAAGAAACGAATCAAACTGACGTCGCCACAGGAAATAAAACAAACAATCAGAAAATTACCTAACAACAAAGCCCCCGGACAAGACAATATACAAAACAAAGACGTCAAAAACCTCTCAACAAAAGCGTTAGTGCAACTTACATACATTGTTAACGCAATGTTTGCATTGGGGTACTATCCCGAGGCCTGGAAAACAGCGTTGGTGGTCCCAATACTGAAGCCCAACAAAAACCCAACAGACCCAGCAAGCTACAGGCCAATTAGTCTGCTGAGCTCGCTATCTAAAGTGGTCGAAAAGCTCATTCTATCTAGACTGAACAAAGTCATTACACAAAAAAATATACTAATCGACGAGCAATTCGGCTTCCGGGAGGGTCACGGAACCACCATGCAAGTGGCAAGAATCGCGGATTCAATAACTAAAAACTTCAACAAAGGAAACGTCACTTCCATGGTCCTCCTGGATGTCGAAAAAGCATTCGACACGGTCTGGATAGAAGGGGCTATTCACAAAATCTACAAAACTGGTATTCCAACCCAACTCAGCAGGCTGATGGCCTGCTATCTCCAAAATCGAAACTTTCGGCTGAAAATAAAAACCAAAAAATCAACTGTAAGGGAAATAAGGGCAGGAGTCCCACAGGGATCAGTTTTGGGACCAATCATCTTCAATATCTACATAAACGACATGCCCAAATTCGCCAAAACAAACCTGGCCGTATATGCGGACGACACCGCCATATACGCGCACTCATTTAACGCCCAGGTGGCGACAAAACAAGTCCAGATACACCTGGATATGATCCTAAAATTCGCCAATGACTGGAAAATTAAAATAAACGACTCAAAAACCGAACACATCCTGTTCACCAAAAAATTCACTAACATCAAAATCACAAGCCCCCTTAAGGTGAACGGGATGAGTATCTCAACCAGCAACAAGGTGAAATATCTGGGTGTATATCTGGATAAGGGCATGTCGTTTGTGCCTCAAATAAACCACCTGGTGGCCAAGGGTCACGGGGTAGTGCGTACACTGTATCCATTGCTTAACAGGTACAGTGCACTAACGCTAAAAACAAAAAAGTTGCTGTACGATGCAATAATAAAACCAGTTATAACAAACGCAGCACCGGTCTGGTGCAGTGCATCCAAAACGCAATTTATTAAACTACAACGAATTCAAAATAAATGCCTTAGACTAGTAGCAAACGCAGACAGACTCATCACAATCAAAAAATTACACAGCACAACCGACGCAAAAACAATAAAAGAAGTAATCAAAACTATGTCAGAAAAATTTTACAAACATCAAATACACAAAAGCAATCTGACAAAAAATATGATAATAGACCTGCCAGCACCAGCAAAACATAAATTAATATATCACACGCTGGAACCCGGACTGCAATAAAATATAAAAATAAAATAAAAACAACACGACCTACCACAACATAGCAATAAAATACAACAACAGCCTATACTGACAAGTCAGTTTAATATATAAACAGTTTTTTTACCAACTTTTTCTGTAGCAAACAAACAATAAATAAAAATAAAGTAACTCAAAACCTAACCACCCCCAAATCCTCCAAACTAATAAAAGCCATGCAAATCCAAAACAAATTTAGGATGAAAGCGCAAGCTAATAACCTAGAAAACAAAATAAAATATTTAAAATGTACATTATATATAATTTTGCATTGTATATTAATTGTATAACGTTTGTTAATTTTGTGACAATAAAGATTTATTTTAAAGTTAAAGGTTCTCGTCCGATCACCGAAGTTAAGCAACATTGGGCACAGTCAGTACTTGGATGGGTGACCGCTTGGGAACACTGTGTGCGGTTGCCTTTTTATATTAAAAATATAAATTATTTTTCTTCTTTTCTTTTTTTTTACACACCATATATAAATATATGTTATTTAGAAATGTAAACCTTTTATATTATTCATCAACAAATAAATATTATTTTTTGTATAAAATTTTATTGCATTTATAACTCATATCATGGTTACTTTAAAGCGAGAAGTTTTTTTAATATTTCAAATGAATATAAAATAATATAAATTTTATGAAATTTATTTATTTTTAGAAATAGCAATCGCTTATAATTATAACAAAATTTTAATAATGTTTAATTTTATTTCAATAATTTATATTTATATATATATATATATATATATATATATATATATATATATATATATATTTTTTAATAAAAATAATATACTCTTATTTAATAATATATGTTGGTCCTATATATAGGACCGAAAATATTTCTTATTTGTTTTTTTTTTTTTAAATTGTCATTTAAAACGCTTATGCACGTTCTCCACGAATACGTCTTGCCAATTGTATATCCTTAGGCATAATTGTAACACGCTTTGCATGAATTGCGCATAAATTGGTATCTTCAAATAAACCTACTAAATAGGCTTCACTAGCTTCTTGTAATGCCATAACAGCTGAACTTTGAAAACGTAAATCGGTTTTAAAATCTTGTGCAATTTCACGTACTAAACGTTGGAATGGTAATTTACGAATTAACAATTCAGTACTTTTTTGATAACGACGAATTTCTCGTAAAGCTACTGTACCAGGACGATATCTGTGTGGTTTTTTTACTCCACCAGTTGCTGGTGCACTTTTACGTGCAGCTTTCGTTGCTAATTGTTTTCTTGGTGCTTTACCACCAGTTGATTTACGTGCAGTTTGCTTGGTTCTAGCCATTTTCAAATAATAATGTTTTTACAAAAAAACACACAATTTTTAAAATTATATTCGACAATTTGATACTACAAAGTCAAATGTTTAAATGCGAAATAAATGTGTTGTATTTATATTTATATGAAATTTCAAAATTTTTGTTGTCATATCCTATTGGATAGCTATCAGAGTATGGACTAATCAAATTGTATAGGCGTGGCTTAAAAAATCTTTAATGCTTTATATAAAAAGGCACAATTGTACCGGCGCTCACATACATTACAATACTTGTGAGGTTAACACACGTGTTATCCGTTCGTTAAAATATTGTAAATAATTTTTTATTAAAATGACTGGCAGAGGAAAAGGTGGAAAGGGTCTTGGAAAAGGGGGTGCAAAACGTCATAGAAAAGTTTTGCGTGATAATATCCAAGGTATTACAAAACCTGCAATTCGTCGTTTAGCACGACGAGGTGGAGTAAAACGTATCTCTGGTTTAATTTATGAAGAAACACGTGGTGTACTTAAAGTATTCCTTGAAAATGTTATTCGGGATGCTGTTACATATACTGAACACGCAAAACGTAAAACAGTTACAGCTATGGATGTTGTATATGCATTAAAACGACAAGGTCGTACTTTGTATGGTTTTGGAGGTTAAGAAAATATAATAATTTACTTAAAATATTTAGTAAATTTATTAAAGAATATTTAATACATCCGATAAATTTAAACAGGCTTTCCTTTTTGGGAAGCCACTAATTTTATTTATATAAGAGTAAATAAATTTGTTAATAAATATAACATATTATATAATTTGTTTACAACAAATTATTTTGTTTATAACATACATTACCAAATATTTTTATTTTTTTTTTTTATTGTAATATATCTGCAATAATAAATTATAATTTGTATATTATCTATTTTATTTTACAATAACTTATTGAATTTTTGAAAAAATTTTATTATAAATTAATATACTATTATATTTTTTATATATACAAGTTAAGAGTAACAAGTATCGATAGGAGATTATCGAATTTATAACTAATAAAACATTTCGCCTTAATCAAAGAAAATAAAGATTTTGCTATACCATTTTTTATACTTTCAATAAATAATTTATTATTAAATTTTTATTATTTCATTTATTTTTTAAAATTATTAAAAATATTTTTCTAATAATTATAAGCGTACATAAACAAGTAGTAAATGTAAAATGAAAATAATAAAGGTAATGTAATGCATTTGCATTACACTGATTTACGAATATATTCCGCGATATCCTTTATTATATTTAAAATTAATAATATTGATATACTAATAATAGATATATTCAAGCTATTAATATATAAAATTTTATATTAAATATGATATTAATAATTGTTTATTTAATTTTTTTGTATATATAAAAATAATTTACTCTTATTTAAAAAATTTGATGGCTCTCTTAAAAAGAGAGCCGTTTTTATATGTTGATGTATTTTTATGTTATCAATTAAATAATATTTTCGATTTATTTATTTTGAACTTGTATATTTTGTAACAGCTTTAGTACCTTCACTAACAGCGTGCTTTGCCAATTCACCAGGTAATAATAATCGAACTGCGGTTTGAATTTCCCGACTTGTGATTGTTGAACGTTTATTATAATGTGCTAAACGTGATGCTTCAGCAGCAATACGTTCAAAAATATCATTAACAAAACTGTTCATGATACTCATAGCTTTACTAGAGATACCAGTATCAGGATGCACTTGTTTTAATACTTTGTAAATGTAAATTGCATATGATTCCTTGCGCTTCCTCTTCTTTTTCTTATCACTCTTTGATATATTTTTTTGAGCTTTGCCAGCTTTTTTTGCTGCTTTTCCACTTGTTTTTGGTGGCATTGTTACAAACAATTAATATACACAGATAGTTACAGAACACCAGTCAGTATATGTATGAGCGTGTCGTGTATACAACTAGCGTATTATATACGCGAAGATGGATATAACAATAAAAATGAATACTACTCTCTGATTGGCTGAAAATAATACTATAAGGTGATTGGTTTATTTTTAAAGTTTTATATTTTATAAATATTATAAATTAAAATACCCAAATAACATTTTAAACATTTATGTTACAATCCCCGTAACGTACACATCTGTGTGATTATATTTACAAAAAAAAATATTAATTAAATAAATTTATTCGCTATGTCTGGACGAGGTAAAGGTGGTAAAGTAAAGGGAAAGGCAAAGTCAAGATCAAGCCGAGCAGGATTACAATTTCCTGTTGGAAGAATTCACAGATTATTACGAAAAGGAAATTATGCTGAACGAGTAGGTGCTGGTGCCCCAGTATATTTGGCTGCTGTTATGGAATATTTGGCTGCAGAAGTTCTCGAGTTAGCTGGTAATGCTGCCCGTGATAACAAAAAAACACGTATCATTCCACGTCATTTACAATTGGCAATTCGTAATGATGAAGAATTAAATAAATTATTATCTGGTGTAACAATTGCTCAAGGTGGTGTATTACCAAACATTCAAGCAGTGTTATTACCAAAGAAAACTGAAAAGAAAGCATAAATTAAAAACATTGCATTAATTTTTATAATAATAATACATCGATCATAGGCCTTTTAATAAAAGGCCACAAATTTATTTAAAATAAGAGTAAAAATTATTTTTATAAATAATATATTATAATATTTTTTTAAAGAATCAATTTAAATAATTATAAATTAATGATTTTTTTTTTTTTTTTTTCTTTTTTATATGTTATTATGGAAATAATTCATCATATTATGATGACATTTAGGTAACATATTATAAGAATATTCATAAAATATTATCAAAATAATATTGTATTATGATGATATTTAGACAAAATATTATAAGAATATACACAAAATATTATCAAAATAATATCATTAGATAACAAAACTGTTCATGATACTCATACCTTTACTAGAGATAAAAGTATCAGGATGCACTTGTATTAATACATATTATCACAACATCACAAAATATTTTTTAAAAGGAAAAATTTTTTAAAAATTATTATAAAATTTGATTGAATTAAATTTCAATTTATTTTTTTAATAATTAAAGAAAAAAAAAAGCATATAAACTTTCTATTGAAAATGTTATTTTCAACTAGATGGCCAAGTGAACTTTGTTACACAAACAATATATGACGTATTCGTTATTTAAATAATCAGTATCCTTTGATATTATATCAATACGTTACTCTCTTCTTTTGATACATATTAATAAAATTTCAATTTATAAGATTTTATGTCAATTATATAAATAATATTATAAATTTTCTAAATACATAAGTTAAGTAACAAAAAATTTGAATAACAAGATAAATTTATATATTATGTTTTAATACTCGATACTATAATATATCGCATCCGTTACCAATTATTCGGTATCCTTTGATTTATACACAGAATGAACCAAAAATATGTATCAAATTTATTTTATTTATTTATATATTTAATATTATTATTATTATTTTATATTACAAAGTTTCTTAACGAAGCTTACAATGATTTCTCATATCGTACTTAACAAAATTATTTAGATCATATAAAATTTAAATTGTTAAAAAATTTTTTATATTTATTATTATTATTTATTTTTATTAAAATTACATAACATAAAATTAATAATATTTTAATAATTATATAAATTAATTCTTATTTAAAATAATCTTATATTAATCTCAACAAATACTCTAATAATATATTTTGTCATAAATTTTTTTATATTTAAAATAAATATTATAATATATAAATACTTATATCAGTATAAAATTTCTTTATATAATTATGAAAAAATTAATTTAATAGTTAATTATTGATATTAATGCATAAATAAAAGTATTTTCTAATGAAATATATTTTGTCAATGTTCGATTAACACATTTCATAATAATACGTTTTCATTATTGACAAAAAAAGTTTTTCTAAAAATGAAATCTTATACTATAATATATATATTTATATATTAAATTTTTTAATTATTTATATACTAATAATTTATAATAAATCGATATTAAATAAAAAATAAAAATATATACTTTTTAAGTTTACCTTAAAAATATTATTGTTTTGTATGATTGAAATAATTAATATTAAACTATGTTTATTAATAATTGTTAATAAAAAAATTAAATATATTTTAATTTATAAAATAAATATTATTATTAAATTTATAATTTATTATTTTATATATTATAGAAATTGAAAAAATAAATCATGTTTACTACGACAGTAAATTAGAAATACTATTTAATTTTTATGTGTTTTCTACATGGTACTTTGACTTACATAGGGACTTATATTATTGTGAATAATGATATAATTGAAAACCTTTATTTTTTATTTGATAGAATTATTATATTTTATCATTTAAATATTTATAATAAATACATTATTTTTATAAAGTAAAAAATATGGCCGAAGAAAATTCTACAGCTGTTGCAGCAACTGCGGTTACTGCTGCTTCTACAACACCAACAAAAAAAGCAACAGCTTCTGGTGCTAAACGTACAAAACAACATTCAAAACCAACACATCCACGTACATCAGAAATGGTTGTTAACGCAATTAAAAATTTAAAAGAACGTGGTGGTTCATCATTACAAGCAATTAAAAAATATTTAGCTGCAAATTATAAAGTGGATTCTGATAAAATTTCACCATTTATTAAAAAATATTTAAAAGCTGCTGTAACTGAGGGAGCCTTGGTACAAACTAAAGGTAAAGGTGCATCTGGTTCATTCAAATTGGCTGCTTCCGCTTCATCTAATTCTTCAGCTAAATCAAAAGTATCCAAAAAAGAAAGTGGAGCAAAAGGTTCAGCAAAGAGTGCTAAAAGTAAACGGGCACCAAAAGAAAAGAAAGCCACAACTACATCATTGGCAGCCAAAAAGCCTAAAGCAAAAAAAGCGACTCCATCATCATCAACTGCTGCTAAAAAAGTTACTGCAAAATCATCAGCGGCATCAAAAAAAGCACCAGTTAAAGCAAAACCAGCAAAAAGTACAAAATCCGCTGCCAAAAGTAGCCCTGCTCGTAAACCGAAAGCACCAAAAGCTAAGAAAGCTTCTGTTGCCAAATCATCTCCTACAAAAATTAAAAAAGCAGCACCAAAAAAGAAATGATCTGTTACTTTAATAATATATTGAAATATTTCATTATTTTTGCTAAAAAATGAAAATAACATAGGCCTTAATACAGGCCACAAATTAATATTTGATAAGAGTAAATTATTTTTTGTATAAATATTTTATAAAATAATAGTTTAGAAACATTTGCCACAGTCAGTACCACGGATGGGTGGCCACTTGAGAATACTGTGTGCGGTTGCATTTTTATTTAAAATATATGGTATAATAAATAAGTATATATTTAAATTGATTACTTCATTGAAAATTTTAATAATATACTTTAATATTAATGATATTTATGAAAAATATATATTTGTAAAAATTTTCATTTATTACTGGCAACAGCCATACCACGTTGAAAACACCGGTTCTCGTCCGATCACCGAAGTTAAGCAACATTGGGCACAGTCAGTACTTGGATGGGTGACCGCTTGGGAACACTGTGTGCGGTTGCCTTTTTATATTAAAAATATAAATTATTTTTCTTCTTTTCTTTTTTTTTACACACCATATATAAATATATGTTATTTAGAAATGTAAACCTTTTATATTATTCATCAACAAATAAATATTATTTTTTGTATAAAATTTTATTGCATTTATAACTCATATCATGGTTACTTTAAAGCGAGAAGTTTTTTTAATATTTCAAATGAATATAAAATAATATAAATTTTATGAAATTTATTTATTTTTAGAAATAGCAATCGCTTATAATTATAACAAAATTTTAATAATGTTTAATTTTATTTCAATAATTTATATTTATATATATATATATATATATATATATATATATATATATATATATATATATTTTTTAATAAAAATAATATACTCTTATTTAATAATATATGTTGGTCCTATATATAGGACCGAAAATATTTCTTATTTGTTTTTTTTTTTTTAAATTGTCATTTAAAACGCTTATGCACGTTCTCCACGAATACGTCTTGCCAATTGTATATCCTTAGGCATAATTGTAACACGCTTTGCATGAATTGCGCATAAATTGGTATCTTCAAATAAACCTACTAAATAGGCTTCACTAGCTTCTTGTAATGCCATAACAGCTGAACTTTGAAAACGTAAATCGGTTTTAAAATCTTGTGCAATTTCACGTACTAAACGTTGGAATGGTAATTTACGAATTAACAATTCAGTACTTTTTTGATAACGACGAATTTCTCGTAAAGCTACTGTACCAGGACGATATCTGTGTGGTTTTTTTACTCCACCAGTTGCTGGTGCACTTTTACGTGCAGCTTTCGTTGCTAATTGTTTTCTTGGTGCTTTACCACCAGTTGATTTACGTGCAGTTTGCTTGGTTCTAGCCATTTTCAAATAATAATGTTTTTACAAAAAAACACACAATTTTTAAAATTATATTCGACAATTTGATACTACAAAGTCAAATGTTTAAATGCGAAATAAATGTGTTGTATTTATATTTATATGAAATTTCAAAATTTTTGTTGTCATATCCTATTGGATAGCTATCAGAGTATGGACTAATCAAATTGTATAGGCGTGGCTTAAAAAATCTTTAATGCTTTATATAAAAAGGCACAATTGTACCGGCGCTCACATACATTACAATACTTGTGAGGTTAACACACGTGTTATCCGTTCGTTAAAATATTGTAAATAATTTTTTATTAAAATGACTGGCAGAGGAAAAGGTGGAAAGGGTCTTGGAAAAGGGGGTGCAAAACGTCATAGAAAAGTTTTGCGTGATAATATCCAAGGTATTACAAAACCTGCAATTCGTCGTTTAGCACGACGAGGTGGAGGAAAACGTATCTCTGGTTTAATTTATGAAGAAACACGTGGTGTACTTAAAGTATTCCTTGAAAATGTTATTCGGGATGCTGTTACATATACTGAACACGCAAAACGTAAAACAGTTACAGCTATGGATGTTGTATATGCATTAAAACGACAAGGTCGTACTTTGTATGGTTTTGGAGGTTAAGAAAATATAATAATTTACTTAAAATATTTAGTAAATTTATTAAAGAATATTTAATACATCCGATAAATTTAAACAGGCTTTCCTTTTTGGGAAGCCACTAATTTTATTTATATAAGAGTAAATAAATTTGTTAATAAATATAACATATTATATAATTTGTTTACAACAAATTATTTTGTTTATAACATACATTACCAAATATTTTTATTTTTTTTTTTTATTGTAATATATCTGCAATAATAAATTATAATTTGTATATTATCTATTTTATTTTACAATAACTTATTGAATTTTTGAAAAAATTTTATTATAAATTAATATACTATTATATTTTTTATATATACAAGTTAAGAGTAACAAGTATCGATAGGAGATTATCGAATTTATAACTAATAAAACATTTCGCCTTAATCAAAGAAAATAAAGATTTTGCTATACCATTTTTTATACTTTCAATAAATAATTTATTATTAAATTTTTATTATTTCATTTATTTTTTAAAATTATTAAAAATATTTTTCTAATAATTATAAGCGTACATAAACAAGTAGTAAATGTAAAATGAAAATAATAAAGGTAATGTAATGCATTTGCATTACACTGATTTACGATATATATTCCGCGATATCCTTTATTATATTTAAAATTAATAATATTGATATACTAATAATAGATATATTCAAGCTATTAATATATAAAATTTTATATTAAATATGATATTAATAATTGTTTATTTAATTTTTTTGTATATATAAAAATAATTTACTCTTATTTAAAAAATTTGATGGCTCTCTTAAAAAGAGAGCCGTTTTTATATGTTGATGTATTTTTATGTTATCAATTAAATAATATTTTCGATTTATTTATTTTGAACTTGTATATTTTGTAACAGCTTTAGTACCTTCACTAACAGCGTGCTTTGCCAATTCACCAGGTAATAATAATCGAACTGCGGTTTGAATTTCCCGACTTGTGATTGTTGAACGTTTATTATAATGTGCTAAACGTGATGCTTCAGCAGCAATACGTTCAAAAATATCATTAACAAAACTGTTCATGATACTCATAGCTTTACTAGAGATACCAGTATCAGGATGCACTTGTTTTAATACTTTGTAAATGTAAATTGCATATGATTCCTTGCGCTTCCTCTTCTTTTTCTTATCACTCTTTGATATATTTTTTTGAGCTTTGCCAGCTTTTTTTGCTGCTTTTCCACTTGTTTTTGGTGGCATTGTTACAAACAATTAATATACACAGATAGTTACAGAACACCAGTCAGTATATGTATGAGCGTGTGTGTATACAACTAGCGTATTATATACGCGAAGATGGATATAACAATAAAAATGAATACTACTCTCTGATTGGCTGAAAATAATACTATAAGGTGATTGGTTTATTTTTAAAGTTTTATATTTTATAAATATTATAAATTAAAATACCCAAATAACATTTTAAACATTTATGTTACAATCCCCGTAACGTACACATCTGTGTGATTATATTTACAAAAAAAAATATTAATTAAATAAATTTATTCGCTATGTCTGGACGAGGTAAAGGTGGTAAAGTAAAGGGAAAGGCAAAGTCAAGATCAAGCCGAGCAGGGATTACAATTTCCTGTTGGAAGAATTCACAGATTATTACGAAAAGGAAATTATGCTGAACGAGTAGGTGCTGGTGCCCCAGTATATTTGGCTGCTGTTATGGAATATTTGGCTGCAGAAGTTCTCGAGTTAGCTGGTAATGCTGCCCGTGATAACAAAAAAACACGTATCATTCCACGTCATTTACAATTGGCAATTCGTAATGATGAAGAATTAAATAAATTATTATCTGGTGTAACAATTGCTCAAGGTGGTGTATTACCAAACATTCAAGCAGTGTTATTACCAAAGAAAACTGAAAAGAAAGCATAAATTAAAAACATTGCATTAATTTTTATAATAATAATACATCGATCATAGGCCTTTTAATAAAAGGCCACAAATTTATTTAAAATAAGAGTAAAAATTATTTTTATAAATAATATATTATAATATTTTTTTAAAGAATCAATTTAAATAATTATAAATTAATGATTCTTTTTTTTTTTTTTCTTTTTTATATGTTATTATGGAAATAATTCATCATATTATGATGACATTTAGGTAACATATTATAAGAATATTCATAAAATATTATCAAAATAATATTGTATTATGATGATATTTAGACAAAATATTATAAGAATATACACAAAATATTATCAAAATAATATCATTAGATAACAAAACTGTTCATGATACTCATACCTTTACTAGAGATAAAAGTATCAGGATGCACTTGTATTAATACATATTATCACAACATCACAAAATATTTTTTAAAAGGAAAAATTTTTTAAAAATTATTATAAAATTTGATTGAATTAAATTTCAATTTATTTTTTTAATAATTAAAGAAAAAAAAAAGCATATAAACTTTCTATTGAAAATGTTATTTTCAACTAGATGGCCAAGTGAACTTTGTTACACAAACAATATATGACGTATTCGTTATTTAAATAATCAGTATCCTTTGATATTATATCAATACGTTACTCTCTTCTTTTGATACATATTAATAAAATTTCAATTTATAAGATTTTATGTCAATTATATAAATAATATTATAAATTTTCTAAATACATAAGTTAAGTAACAAAAAATTTGAATAACAAGATAAATTTATATATTATGTTTTAATACTCGATACTATAATATATCGCATCCGTTACCAATTATTCGGTATCCTTTGATTTATACACAGAATGAACCAAAAATATGTATCAAATTTATTTTATTTATTTATATATTTAATATTATTATTATTATTTTATATTACAAAGTTTCTTAACGAAGCTTACAATGATTTCTCATATCGTACTTAACAAAATTATTTAGATCATATAAAATTTAAATTGTTAAAAAATTTTTATATTTATTATTATTATTTATTTTTATTAAAATTACATAACATAAAATTAATAATATTTTAATAATTATATAAATTAATTCTTATTTAAAATAATCTTATATTAATCTCAACAAATACTCTAATAATATATTTTGTCATAAATTTTTTTATATTTAAAATAAATATTATAATATATAAATACTTATATCAGTATAAAATTTCTTTATATAATTATGAAAAAATTAATTTAATAGTTAATTATTGATATTAATGCATAAATAAAAGTATTTTCTAATGAAATATATTTTGTCAATGTTCGATTAACACATTTCATAATAATACGTTTTCATTATTGACAAAAAAAGTTTTTCTAAAAATGAAATCTTATACTATAATATATATATTTATATATTAAATTTTTTAATTATTTATATACTAATAATTTATAATAAATCGATATTAAATAAAAAATAAAAATATATACTTTTTAAGTTTACCTTAAAAATATTATTGTTTTGTATGATTGAAATAATTAATATTAAACTATGTTTATTAATAATTGTTAATAAAAAAATTAAATATATTTTAATTTATAAAATAAATATTATTATTAAATTTATAATTTATTATTTTATATATTATAGAAATTGAAAAAATAAATCATGTTTACTACGACAGTAAATTAGAAATACTATTTAATTTTTATGTGTTTTCTACATGGTACTTTGACTTACATAGGGACTTATATTATTGTGAATAATGATATAATTGAAAACCTTTATTTTTTATTTGATAGAATTATTATATTTTATCATTTAAATATTTATAATAAATACATTATTTTTATAAAGTAAAAAATATGGCCGAAGAAAATTCTACAGCTGTTGCAGCAACTGCGGTTACTGCTGCTTCTACAACACCAACAAAAAAAGCAACAGCTTCTGGTGCTAAACGTACAAAACAACATTCAAAACCAACACATCCACGTACATCAGAAATGGTTGTTAACGCAATTAAAAATTTAAAAGAACGTGGTGGTTCATCATTACAAGCAATTAAAAAATATTTAGCTGCAAATTATAAAGTGGATTCTGATAAAATTTCACCATTTATTAAAAAATATTTAAAAGCTGCTGTAACTGAGGGAGCCTTGGTACAAACTAAAGGTAAAGGTGCATCTGGTTCATTCAAATTGGCTGCTTCCGCTTCATCTAATTCTTCAGCTAAATCAAAAGTATCCAAAAAAGAAAGTGGAGCAAAAGGTTCAGCAAAGAGTGCTAAAAGTAAACGGGCACCAAAAGAAAAGAAAGCCACAACTACATCATTGGCAGCCAAAAAGCCTAAAGCAAAAAAAGCGACTCCATCATCATCAACTGCTGCTAAAAAAGTTACTGCAAAATCATCAGCGGCATCAAAAAAAGCACCAGTTAAAGCAAAACCAGCAAAAAGTACAAAATCCGCTGCCAAAAGTAGCCCTGCTCGTAAACCGAAAGCACCAAAAGCTAAGAAAGCTTCTGTTGCCAAATCATCTCCTACAAAAATTAAAAAAGCAGCACCAAAAAAGAAATGATCTGTTACTTTAATAATATATTGAAATATTTCATTATTTTTGCTAAAAAATGAAAATAACATAGGCCTTAATACAGGCCACAAATTAATATTTGATAAGAGTAAATTATTTTTTGTATAAATATTTTATAAAATAATAGTTTAGAAACATTTGCCACAGTCAGTACCACGGATGGGTGGCCACTTGAGAATACTGTGTGCGGTTGCATTTTTATTTAAAATATATGGTATAATAAATAAGTATATATTTAAATTGATTACTTCATTGAAAATTTTAATAATATACTTTAATATTAATGATATTTATGAAAAATATATATTTGTAAAAATTTTCATTTATTACTGGCACAGCCATACCACGTTGAAAACACCGGTTCTCGTCCGATCACCGAAGTTAAGCAACATTGGGCACAGTCAGTACTTGGATGGGTGACCGCTTGGGAACACTGTGTGCGGTTGCCTTTTTATATTAAAAATATAAATTATTTTTCTTCTTTTCTTTTTTTTTACACACCATATATAAATATATGTTATTTAGAAATGTAAACCTTTTATATTATTCATCAACAAATAAATATTATTTTTTGTATAAAATTTTATTGCATTTATAACTCATATCATGGTTACTTTAAAGCGAGAAGTTTTTTTAATATTTCAAATGAATATAAAATAATATAAATTTTATGAAATTTATTTATTTTTAGAAATAGCAATCGCTTATAATTATAACAAAATTTTAATAATGTTTAATTTTATTTCAATAATTTATATTATATATATATATATATATATATATATATATATATATATATATATTTTTTAATAAAAATAATATACTCTTATTTAATAATATATGTTGGTCCTATATATAGGACCGAAAATATTTCTTATTTTTTTTTTTTTTTTTAAATTGTCATTTAAAACGCTTATGCACGTTCTCCACGAATACGTCTTGCCAATTGTATATCCTTAGGCATAATTGTAACACGCTTTGCATGAATTGCGCATAAATTGGTATCTTCAAATAAACCTACTAAATAGGCTTCACTAGCTTCTTGTAATGCCATAACAGCTGAACTTTGAAAACGTAAATCGGTTTTAAAATCTTGTGCAATTTCACGTACTAAACGTTGGAATGGTAATTTACGAATTAACAATTCAGTACTTTTTTGATAACGACGAATTTCTCGTAAAGCTACTGTACCAGGACGATATCTGTGTGGTTTTTTTACTCCACCAGTTGCTGGTGCACTTTTACGTGCAGCTTTCGTTGCTAATTGTTTTCTTGGTGCTTTACCACCAGTTGATTTACGTGCAGTTTGCTTGGTTCTAGCCATTTTCAAATAATAATGTTTTTACAAAAAAACACACAATTTTTAAAATTATATTCGACAATTTGATACTACAAAGTCAAATGTTTAAATGCGAAATAAATGTGTTGTATTTATATTTATATGAAATTTCAAAATTTTTGTTGTCATATCCTATTGGATAGCTATCAGAGTATGGACTAATCAAATTGTATAGGCGTGGCTTAAAAAATCTTTAATGCTTTATATAAAAAGGCACAATTGTACCGGCGCTCACATACATTACAATACTTGTGAGGTTAACACACGTGTTATCCGTTCGTTAAAATATTGTAAATAATTTTTTATTAAAATGACTGGCAGAGGAAAAGGTGGAAAGGGTCTTGGAAAAGGGGGTGCAAAACGTCATAGAAAAGTTTTGCGTGATAATATCCAAGGTATTACAAAACCTGCAATTCGTCGTTTAGCACGACGAGGTGGAGTAAAACGTATCTCTGGTTTAATTTATGAAGAAACACGTGGTGTACTTAAAGTATTCCTTGAAAATGTTATTCGGGATGCTGTTACATATACTGAACACGCAAAACGTAAAACAGTTACAGCTATGGATGTTGTATATGCATTAAAACGACAAGGTCGTACTTTGTATGGTTTTGGAGGTTAAGAAAATATAATAATTTACTTAAAATATTTAGTAAATTTATTAAAGAATATTTAATACATCCGATAAATTTAAACAGGCTTTCCTTTTTGGGAAGCCACTAATTTTATTTATATAAGAGTAAATAAATTTGTTAATAAATATAACATATTATATAATTTGTTTACAACAAATTATTTTGTTTATAACATACATTACCAAATATTTTTATTTTTTTTTTTTATTGTAATATATCTGCAATAATAAATTATAATTTGTATATTATCTATTTTATTTTACAATAACTTATTGAATTTTTGAAAAAATTTTATTATAAATTAATATACTATTATATTTTTTATATATACAAGTTAAGAGTAACAAGTATCGATAGGAGATTATCGAATTTATAACTAATAAAACATTTCGCCTTAATCAAAGAAAATAAAGATTTTGCTATACCATTTTTTATACTTTCAATAAATAATTTATTATTAAATTTTTATTATTTCATTTATTTTTTAAAATTATTAAAAATATTTTTCTAATAATTATAAGCGTACATAAACAAGTAGTAAATATAAAATGAAAATAATAAAGGTAATGTAATGCATTTGCATTACACTGATTTACGATATATATTCCGCGATATCCTTTATTATATTTAAAATTAATAATATTGATATACTAATAATAGATATATTCAAGCTATTAATATATAAAATTTTATATTAAATATGATATTAATAATTGTTTATTTAATTTTTTTGTATATATAAAAATAATTTACTCTTATTTAAAAAATTTGATGGCTCTCTTAAAAAGAGAGCCGTTTTTATATGTTGATGTATTTTTATGTTATCAATTAAATAATATTTTCGATTTATTTATTTTGAACTTGTATATTTTGTAACAGCTTTAGTACCTTCACTAACAGCGTGCTTTGCCAATTCACCAGGTAATAATAATCGAACTGCGGTTTGAATTTCCCGACTTGTGATTGTTGAACGTTTATTATAATGTGCTAAACGTGATGCTTCAGCAGCAATACGTTCAAAAATATCATTAACAAAACTGTTCATGATACTCATAGCTTTACTAGAGATACCAGTATCAGGATGCACTTGTTTTAATACTTTGTAAATGTAAATTGCATATGATTCCTTGCGCTTCCTCTTCTTTTTCTTATCACTCTTTGATATATTTTTTTGAGCTTTGCCAGCTTTTTTTGCTGCTTTTCCACTTGTTTTTGGTGGCATTGTTACAAACAATTAATATACACAGATAGTTACAGAACACCAGTCAGTATATGTATGAGCGTGTCGTGTATACAACTAGCGTATTATATACGCGAAGATGGATATAACAATAAAAATGAATACTACTCTCTGATTGGCTGAAAATAATACTATAAGGTGATTGGTTTATTTTTAAAGTTTTATATTTTATAAATATTATAAATTAAAATACCCAAATAACATTTTAAACATTTATGTTACAATCCCCGTAACGTACACATCTGTGTGATTATATTTACAAAAAAAAATATTAATTAAATAAATTTATTCGCTATGTCTGGACGAGGTAAAGGTGGTAAAGTAAAGGGAAAGGCAAAGTCAAGATCAAGCCGAGCAGGATTACAATTTCCTGTTGGAAGAATTCACAGATTATTACGAAAAGGAAATTATGCTGAACGAGTAGGTGCTGGTGCCCCAGTATATTTGGCTGCTGTTATGGAATATTTGGCTGCAGAAGTTCTCGAGTTAGCTGGTAATGCTGCCCGTGATAACAAAAAAACACGTATCATTCCACGTCATTTACAATTGGCAATTCGTAATGATGAAGAATTAAATAAATTATTATCTGGTGTAACAATTGCTCAAGGTGGTGTATTACCAAACATTCAAGCAGTGTTATTACCAAAGAAAACTGAAAAGAAAGCATAAATTAAAAACATTGCATTAATTTTTATAATAATAATACATCGATCATAGGCCTTTTAATAAAAGGCCACAAATTTATTTAAAATAAGAGTAAAAATTATTTTTATAAATAATATATTATAATATTTTTTTAAAGAATCAATTTAAATAATTATAAATTAATGATTCTTTTTTTTTTTTTTCTTTTTTATATGTTATTATGGAAATAATTCATCATATTATGATGACATTTAGGTAACATATTATAAGAATATTCATAAAATATTATCAAAATAATATTGTATTATGATGATATTTAGACAAAATATTATAAGAATATACACAAAATATTATCAAAATAATATCATTAGATAACAAAACTGTTCATGATACTCATACCTTTACTAGAGATAAAAGTATCAGGATGCACTTGTATTAATACATATTATCACAACATCACAAAATATTTTTTAAAAGGAAAAATTTTTTAAAAATTATTATAAAATTTGATTGAATTAAATTTCAATTTATTTTTTTAATAATTAAAGAAAAAAAAAAGCATATAAACTTTCTATTGAAAATGTTATTTTCAACTAGATGGCCAAGTGAACTTTGTTACACAAACAATATATGACGTATTCGTTATTTAAATAATCAGTATCCTTTGATATTATATCAATACGTTACTCTCTTCTTTTGATACATATTAATAAAATTTCAATTTATAAGATTTTATGTCAATTATATAAATAATATTATAAATTTTCTAAATACATAAGTTAAGTAACAAAAAATTTGAATAACAAGATAAATTTATATATTATGTTTTAATACTCGATACTATAATATATCGCATCCGTTACCAATTATTCGGTATCCTTTGATTTATACACAGAATGAACCAAAAATATGTATCAAATTTATTTTATTTATTTATATATTTAATATTATTATTATTATTTTATATTACAAAGTTTCTTAACGAAGCTTACAATGATTTCTCATATCGTACTTAACAAAATTATTTAGATCATATAAAATTTAAATTGTTAAAAAATTTTTATATTTATTATTATTATTTATTTTTATTAAAATTACATAACATAAAATTAATAATATTTTAATAATTATATAAATTAATTCTTATTTAAAATAATCTTATATTAATCTCAACAAATACTCTAATAATATATTTTGTCATAAATTTTTTTATATTTAAAATAAATATTATAATATATAAATACTTATATCAGTATAAAATTTCTTTATATAATTATGAAAAAATTAATTTAATAGTTAATTATTGATATTAATGCATAAATAAAAGTATTTTCTAATGAAATATATTTTGTCAATGTTCGATTAACACATTTCATAATAATACGTTTTCATTATTGACAAAAAAAGTTTTTCTAAAAATGAAATCTTATACTATAATATATATATTTATATATTAAATTTTTTAATTATTTATATACTAATAATTTATAATAAATCGATATTAAATAAAAAATAAAAATATATACTTTTTAAGTTTACCTTAAAAATATTATTGTTTTGTATGATTGAAATAATTAATATTAAACTATGTTTATTAATAATTGTTAATAAAAAAATTAAATATATTTTAATTTATAAAATAAATATTATTATTAAATTTATAATTTATTATTTTATATATTATAGAAATTGAAAAAATAAATCATGTTTACTACGACAGTAAATTAGAAATACTATTTAATTTTTATGTGTTTTCTACATGGTACTTTGACTTACATAGGGACTTATATTATTGTGAATAATGATATAATTGAAAACCTTTATTTTTTATTTGATAGAATTATTATATTTTATCATTTAAATATTTATAATAAATACATTATTTTTATAAAGTAAAAAATATGGCCGAAGAAAATTCTACAGCTGTTGCAGCAACTGCGGTTACTGCTGCTTCTACAACACCAACAAAAAAAGCAACAGCTTCTGGTGCTAAACGTACAAAACAACATTCAAAACCAACACATCCACGTACATCAGAAATGGTTGTTAACGCAATTAAAAATTTAAAAGAACGTGGTGGTTCATCATTACAAGCAATTAAAAAATATTTAGCTGCAAATTATAAAGTGGATTCTGATAAAATTTCACCATTTATTAAAAAATATTTAAAAGCTGCTGTAACTGAGGGAGCCTTGGTACAAACTAAAGGTAAAGGTGCATCTGGTTCATTCAAATTGGCTGCTTCCGCTTCATCTAATTCTTCAGCTAAATCAAAAGTATCCAAAAAAGAAAGTGGAGCAAAAGGTTCAGCAAAGAGTGCTAAAAGTAAACGGGCACCAAAAGAAAAGAAAGCCACAACTACATCATTGGCAGCCAAAAAGCCTAAAGCAAAAAAAGCGACTCCATCATCATCAACTGCTGCTAAAAAAGTTACTGCAAAATCATCAGCGGCATCAAAAAAAGCACCAGTTAAAGCAAAACCAGCAAAAAGTACAAAATCCGCTGCCAAAAGTAGCCCTGCTCGTAAACCGAAAGCACCAAAAGCTAAGAAAGCTTCTGTTGCCAAATCATCTCCTACAAAAATTAAAAAAGCAGCACCAAAAAAGAAATGATCTGTTACTTTAATAATATATTGAAATATTTCATTATTTTTGCTAAAAAATGAAAATAACATAGGCCTTAATACAGGCCACAAATTAATATTTGATAAGAGTAAATTATTTTTTGTATAAATATTTTATAAAATAATAGTTTAGAAACATTTGCCACAGTCAGTACCACGGATGGGTGGCCACTTGAGAATACTGTGTGCGGTTGCATTTTTATTTAAAATATATGGTATAATAAATAAGTATATATTTAAATTGATTACTTCATTGAAAATTTTAATAATATACTTTAATATTAATGATATTTATGAAAAATATATATTTGTAAAAATTTTCATTTATTACTGGCAACAGCCATACCACGTTGAAAACACCGGTTCTCGTCCGATCACCGAAGTTAAGCAACATTGGGCACAGTCAGTACTTGGATGGGTGACCGCTTGGGAACACTGTGTGCGGTTGCCTTTTTATATTAAAAATATAAATTATTTTTCTTCTTTTCTTTTTTTTTACACACCATATATAAATATATGTTATTTAGAAATGTAAACCTTTTATATTATTCATCAACAAATAAATATTATTTTTTGTATAAAATTTTATTGCATTTATAACTCATATCATGGTTACTTTAAAGCGAGAAGTTTTTTTAATATTTCAAATGAATATAAAATAATATAAATTTTATGAAATTTATTTATTTTTAGAAATAGCAATCGCTTATAATTATAACAAAATTTTAATAATGTTTATTTTTTTTTCAATAATTTATATTATATATATATATATATATATATATATATATATATATATATATATATATTTTTTAATAAAAATAATATACTCTTATTTAATAATATATGTTGGTCCTATATATAGGACCGAAAATATTTCTTATTTGTTTTTTTTTTTTTAAATTGTCATTTAAAACGCTTATGCACGTTCTCCACGAATACGTCTTGCCAATTGTATATCCTTAGGCATAATTGTAACACGCTTTGCATGAATTGCGCATAAATTGGTATCTTCAAATAAACCTACTAAATAGGCTTCACTAGCTTCTTGTAATGCCATAACAGCTGAACTTTGAAAACGTAAATCGGTTTTAAAATCTTGTGCAATTTCACGTACTAAACGTTGGAATGGTAATTTACGAATTAACAATTCAGTACTTTTTTGATAACGACGAATTTCTCGTAAAGCTACTGTACCAGGACGATATCTGTGTGGTTTTTTTACTCCACCAGTTGCTGGTGCACTTTTACGTGCAGCTTTCGTTGCTAATTGTTTTCTTGGTGCTTTACCACCAGTTGATTTACGTGCAGTTTGCTTGGTTCTAGCCATTTTCAAATAATAATGTTTTTACAAAAAAACACACAATTTTTAAAATTATATTCGACAATTTGATACTACAAAGTCAAATGTTTAAATGCGAAATAAATGTGTTGTATTTATATTTATATGAAATTTCAAAATTTTTGTTGTCATATCCTATTGGATAGCTATCAGAGTATGGACTAATCAAATTGTATAGGCGTGGCTTAAAAAATCTTTAATGCTTTATATAAAAAGGCACAATTGTACCGGCGCTCACATACATTACAATACTTGTGAGGTTAACACACGTGTTATCCGTTCGTTAAAATATTGTAAATAATTTTTTATTAAAATGACTGGCAGAGGAAAAGGTGGAAAGGGTCTTGGAAAAGGGGGTGCAAAACGTCATAGAAAAGTTTTGCGTGATAATATCCAAGGTATTACAAAACCTGCAATTCGTCGTTTAGCACGACGAGGTGGAGTAAAACGTATCTCTGGTTTAATTTATGAAGAAACACGTGGTGTACTTAAAGTATTCCTTGAAAATGTTATTCGGGATGCTGTTACATATACTGAACACGCAAAACGTAAAACAGTTACAGCTATGGATGTTGTATATGCATTAAAACGACAAGGTCGTACTTTGTATGGTTTTGGAGGTTAAGAAAATATAATAATTTACTTAAAATATTTAGTAAATTTATTAAAGAATATTTAATACATCCGATAAATTTAAACAGGCTTTCCTTTTTGGGAAGCCACTAATTTTATTTATATAAGAGTAAATAAATTTGTTAATAAATATAACATATTATATAATTTGTTTACAACAAATTATTTTGTTTATAACATACATTACCAAATATTTTTATTTTTTTTTTTTATTGTAATATATCTGCAATAATAAATTATAATTTGTATATTATCTATTTTATTTTACAATAACTTATTGAATTTTTGAAAAAATTTTATTATAAATTAATATACTATTATATTTTTTATATATACAAGTTAAGAGTAACAAGTATCGATAGGAGATTATCGAATTTATAACTAATAAAACATTTCGCCTTAATCAAAGAAAATAAAGATTTTGCTATACCATTTTTTATACTTTCAATAAATAATTTATTATTAAATTTTTATTATTTCATTTATTTTTTAAAATTATTAAAAATATTTTTCTAATAATTATAAGCGTACATAAACAAGTAGTAAATGTAAAATGAAAATAATAAAGGTAATGTAATGCATTTGCATTACACTGATTTACGATATATATTCCGCGATATCCTTTATTATATTTAAAATTAATAATATTGATATACTAATAATAGATATATTCAAGCTATTAATATATAAAATTTTATATTAAATATGATATTAATAATTGTTTATTTAATTTTTTTGTATATATAAAAATAATTTACTCTTATTTAAAAAATTTGATGGCTCTCTTAAAAAGAGAGCCGTTTTTATATGTTGATGTATTTTTATGTTATCAATTAAATAATATTTTCGATTTATTTATTTTGAACTTGTATATTTTGTAACAGCTTTAGTACCTTCACTAACAGCGTGCTTTGCCAATTCACCAGGTAATAATAATCGAACTGCGGTTTGAATTTCCCGACTTGTGATTGTTGAACGTTTATTATAATGTGCTAAACGTGATGCTTCAGCAGCAATACGTTCAAAAATATCATTAACAAAACTGTTCATGATACTCATAGCTTTACTAGAGATACCAGTATCAGGATGCACTTGTTTTAATACTTTGTAAATGTAAATTGCATATGATTCCTTGCGCTTCCTCTTCTTTTTCTTATCACTCTTTGATATATTTTTTTGAGCTTTGCCAGCTTTTTTTGCTGCTTTTCCACTTGTTTTTGGTGGCATTGTTACAAACAATTAATATACACAGATAGTTACAGAACACCAGTCAGTATATGTATGAGCGTGTCGTGTATACAACTAGCGTATTATATACGCGAAGATGGATATAACAATAAAAATGAATACTACTCTCTGATTGGCTGAAAATAATACTATAAGGTGATTGGTTTATTTTTAAAGTTTTATATTTTATAAATATTATAAATTAAAATACCCAAATAACATTTTAAACATTTATGTTACAATCCCCGTAACGTACACATCTGTGTGATTATATTTACAAAAAAAAATATTAATTAAATAAATTTATTCGCTATGTCTGGACGAGGTAAAGGTGGTAAAGTAAAGGGAAAGGCAAAGTCAAGATCAAGCCGAGCAGGATTACAATTTCCTGTTGGAAGAATTCACAGATTATTACGAAAAGGAAATTATGCTGAACGAGTAGGTGCTGGTGCCCCAGTATATTTGGCTGCTGTTATGGAATATTTGGCTGCAGAAGTTCTCGAGTTAGCTGGTAATGCTGCCCGTGATAACAAAAAAACACGTATCATTCCACGTCATTTACAATTGGCAATTCGTAATGATGAAGAATTAAATAAATTATTATCTGGTGTAACAATTGCTCAAGGTGGTGTATTACCAAACATTCAAGCAGTGTTATTACCAAAGAAAACTGAAAAGAAAGCATAAATTAAAAACATTGCATTAATTTTTATAATAATAATACATCGATCATAGGCCTTTTAATAAAAGGCCACAAATTTATTTAAAATAAGAGTAAAAATTATTTTTATAAATAATATATTATAATATTTTTTTAAAGAATCAATTTAAATAATTATAAATTAATGATTCTTTTTTTTTTTTTTCTTTTTTATATGTTATTATGGAAATAATTCATCATATTATGATGACATTTAGGTAACATATTATAAGAATATTCATAAAATATTATCAAAATAATATTGTATTATGATGATATTTAGACAAAATATTATAAGAATATACACAAAATATTATCAAAATAATATCATTAGATAACAAAACTGTTCATGATACTCATACCTTTACTAGAGATAAAAGTATCAGGATGCACTTGTATTAATACATATTATCACAACATCACAAAATATTTTTTAAAAGGAAAAATTTTTTAAAAATTATTATAAAATTTGATTGAATTAAATTTCAATTTATTTTTTTAATAATTAAAGAAAAAAAAAAGCATATAAACTTTCTATTGAAAATGTTATTTTCAACTAGATGGCCAAGTGAACTTTGTTACACAAACAATATATGACGTATTCGTTATTTAAATAATCAGTATCCTTTGATATTATATCAATACGTTACTCTCTTCTTTTGATACATATTAATAAAATTTCAATTTATAAGATTTTATGTCAATTATATAAATAATATTATAAATTTTCTAAATACATAAGTTAAGTAACAAAAAATTTGAATAACAAGATAAATTTATATATTATGTTTTAATACTCGATACTATAATATATCGCATCCGTTACCAATTATTCGGTATCCTTTGATTTATACACAGAATGAACCAAAAATATGTATCAAATTTATTTTATTTATTTATATATTTAATATTATTATTATTATTTTATATTACAAAGTTTCTTAACGAAGCTTACAATGATTTCTCATATCGTACTTAACAAAATTATTTAGATCATATAAAATTTAAATTGTTAAAAAATTTGTATATTTATTATTATTATTTATTTTTATTAAAATTACATAACATAAAATTAATAATATTTTAATAATTATATAAATTAATTCTTATTTAAAATAATCTTATATTAATCTCAACAAATACTCTAATAATATATTTTGTCATAAATTTTTTTATATTTAAAATAAATATTATAATATATAAATACTTATATCAGTATAAAATTTCTTTATATAATTATGAAAAAATTAATTTAATAGTTAATTATTGATATTAATGCATAAATAAAAGTATTTTCTAATGAAATATATTTTGTCAATGTTCGATTAACACATTTCATAATAATACGTTTTCATTATTGACAAAAAAAGTTTTTCTAAAAATGAAATCTTATACTATAATATATATATTTATATATTAAATTTTTTAATTATTTATATACTAATAATTTATAATAAATCGATATTAAATAAAAAATAAAAATATATACTTTTTAAGTTTACCTTAAAAATATTATTGTTTTGTATGATTGAAATAATTAATATTAAACTATGTTTATTAATAATTGTTAATAAAAAAATTAAATATATTTTAATTTATAAAATAAATATTATTATTAAATTTATAATTTATTATTTTATATATTATAGAAATTGAAAAAATAAATCATGTTTACTACGACAGTAAATTAGAAATACTATTTAATTTTTATGTGTTTTCTACATGGTACTTTGACTTACATAGGGACTTATATTATTGTGAATAATGATATAATTGAAAACCTTTATTTTTTATTTGATAGAATTATTATATTTTATCATTTAAATATTTATAATAAATACATTATTTTTATAAAGTAAAAAATATGGCCGAAGAAAATTCTACAGCTGTTGCAGCAACTGCGGTTACTGCTGCTTCTACAACACCAACAAAAAAAGCAACAGCTTCTGGTGCTAAACGTACAAAACAACATTCAAAACCAACACATCCACGTACATCAGAAATGGTTGTTAACGCAATTAAAAATTTAAAAGAACGTGGTGGTTCATCATTACAAGCAATTAAAAAATATTTAGCTGCAAATTATAAAGTGGATTCTGATAAAATTTCACCATTTATTAAAAAATATTTAAAAGCTGCTGTAACTGAGGGAGCCTTGGTACAAACTAAAGGTAAAGGTGCATCTGGTTCATTCAAATTGGCTGCTTCCGCTTCATCTAATTCTTCAGCTAAATCAAAAGTATCCAAAAAAGAAAGTGGAGCAAAAGGTTCAGCAAAGAGTGCTAAAAGTAAACGGGCACCAAAAGAAAAGAAAGCCACAACTACATCATTGGCAGCCAAAAAGCCTAAAGCAAAAAAAGCGACTCCATCATCATCAACTGCTGCTAAAAAAGTTACTGCAAAATCATCAGCGGCATCAAAAAAAGCACCAGTTAAAGCAAAACCAGCAAAAAGTACAAAATCCGCTGCCAAAAGTAGCCCTGCTCGTAAACCGAAAGCACCAAAAGCTAAGAAAGCTTCTGTTGCCAAATCATCTCCTACAAAAATTAAAAAAGCAGCACCAAAAAAGAAATGATCTGTTACTTTAATAATATATTGAAATATTTCATTATTTTTGCTAAAAAATGAAAATAACATAGGCCTTAATACAGGCCACAAATTAATATTTGATAAGAGTAAATTATTTTTTGTATAAATATTTTATAAAATAATAGTTAAGAAACATTTGCCACAGTCAGTACCACGGATGGGTGGCCACTTGAGAATACTGTGTGCGGTTGCATTTTTATTTAAAATATATGGTATAATAAATAAGTATATATTTAAATTGATTACTTCATTGAAAATTTTAATAATATACTTTAATATTAATGATATTTATGAAAAATATATATTTGTAAAAATTTTCATTTATTACTGGCAACAGCCATACCACGTTGAAAACACCGGTTCTCGTCCGATCACCGAAGTTAAGCAACATTGGGCACAGTCAGTACTTGGATGGGTGACCGCTTGGGAACACTGTGTGCGGTTGCCTTTTTATATTAAAAATATAAATTATTTTTCTTCTTTTCTTTTTTTTTACACACCATATATAAATATATGTTATTTAGAAATGTAAACCTTTTATATTATTCATCAACAAATAAATATTATTTTTTGTATAAAATTTTATTGCATTTATAACTCATATCATGGTTACTTTAAAGCGAGAAGTTTTTTTAATATTTCAAATGAATATAAAATAATATAAATTTTATGAAATTTATTTATTTTTAGAAATAGCAATCGCTTATAATTATAACAAAATTTTAATAATGTTTAATTTTATTTCAATAATTTATTATATATATATATATATATATATATATATTTATATATATATATATTTTTTAATAAAAATAATATACTCTTATTTAATAATATATGTTGGTCCTATATATAGGACCGAAAATATTTCTTATTTGTTTTTTTTTTTTTAAATTGTCATTTAAAACGCTTATGCACGTTCTCCACGAATACGTCTTGCCAATTGTATATCCTTAGGCATAATTGTAACACGCTTTGCATGAATTGCGCATAAATTGGTATCTTCAAATAAACCTACTAAATAGGCTTCACTAGCTTCTTGTAATGCCATAACAGCTGAACTTTGAAAACGTAAATCGGTTTTAAAATCTTGTGCAATTTCACGTACTAAACGTTGGAATGGTAATTTACGAATTAACAATTCAGTACTTTTTTGATAACGACGAATTTCTCGTAAAGCTACTGTACCAGGACGATATCTGTGTGGTTTTTTTACTCCACCAGTTGCTGGTGCACTTTTACGTGCAGCTTTCGTTGCTAATTGTTTTCTTGGTGCTTTACCACCAGTTGATTTACGTGCAGTTTGCTTGGTTCTAGCCATTTTCAAATAATAATGTTTTTACAAAAAAACACACAATTTTAAAAATTATATTCGACAATTTGATACTACAAAGTCAAATGTTTAAATGCGAAATAAATGTGTTGTATTTATATTTATATGAAATTTCAAAATTTTTGTTGTCATATCCTATTGGATAGCTATCAGAGTATGGACTAATCAAATTGTATAGGCGTGGCTTAAAAAATCTTTAATGCTTTATATAAAAAGGCACAATTGTACCGGCGCTCACATACATTACAATACTTGTGAGGTTAACACACGTGTTATCCGTTCGTTAAAATATTGTAAATAATTTTTTATTAAAATGACTGGCAGAGGAAAAGGTGGAAAGGGTCTTGGAAAAGGGGGTGCAAAACGTCATAGAAAAGTTTTGCGTGATAATATCCAAGGTATTACAAAACCTGCAATTCGTCGTTTAGCACGACGAG
>NW_025408112.1:0-22586 GCF_905475395.1 Chrysoperla carnea
AACATAAATGTTTAAAATGTTATTTGGGTATTTTAATTTATAATATTTATAAAATATAAAACTTTAAAAATAAACCAATCACCTTATAGTATTATTTTCAGCCAATCAGAGAGTAGTATTCATTTTTATTGTTATATCCATCTTCGCGTATATAATACGCTAGTTGTATACACGACACGCTCATACATATACTGACTGGTGTTCTGTAACTATCTGTGTATATTAATTGTTTGTAACAATGCCACCAAAAACAAGTGGAAAAGCAGCAAAAAAAGCTGGCAAAGCTCAAAAAAATATATCAAAGAGTGATAAGAAAAAGAAGAGGAAGCGCAAGGAATCATATGCAATTTACATTTACAAAGTATTAAAACAAGTGCATCCTGATACTGGTATCTCTAGTAAAGCTATGAGTATCATGAACAGTTTTGTTAATGATATTTTTGAACGTATTGCTGCTGAAGCATCACGTTTAGCACATTATAATAAACGTTCAACAATCACAAGTCGGGAAATTCAAACCGCAGTTCGATTATTATTACCTGGTGAATTGGCAAAGCACGCTGTTAGTGAAGGTACTAAAGCTGTTACAAAATATACAAGTTCAAAATAAATAAATCGAAAATATTATTTAATTGATAACATAAAAATACATCAACATATAAAAACGGCTCTCTTTTTAAGAGAGCCATCAAATTTTTTAAATAAGAGTAAATTATTTTTATATATACAAAAAAATTAAATAAACAATTATTAATATCATATTTAATATAAAATTTTATATATTAATAGCTTGAATATATCTATTATTAGTATATCAATATTATTAATTTTAAATATAATAAAGGATATCGCGGAATATATATCGTAAATCAGTGTAATGCAAATGCATTACATTACCTTTATTATTTTCATTTTACATTTACTACTTGTTTATGTACGCTTATAATTATTAGAAAAATATTTTTAATAATTTTAAAAAATAAATGAAATAATAAAAATTTAATAATAAATTATTTATTGAAAGTATAAAAAATGGTATAGCAAAATCTTTATTTTCTTTGATTAAGGCGAAATGTTTTATTAGTTATAAATTCGATAATCTCCTATCGATACTTGTTACTCTTAACTTGTATATATAAAAAATATAATAGTATATTAATTTATAATAAAATTTTTTCAAAAATTCAATAAGTTATTGTAAAATAAAATAGATAATATACAAATTATAATTTATTATTGCAGATATATTACAATAAAAAAAAAAAATAAAAATATTTGGTAATGTATGTTATAAACAAAATAATTTGTTGTAAACAAATTATATAATATGTTATATTTATTAACAAATTTATTTACTCTTATATAAATAAAATTAGTGGCTTCCCAAAAAGGAAAGCCTGTTTAAATTTATCGGATGTATTAAATATTCTTTAATAAATTTACTAAATATTTTAAGTAAATTATTATATTTTCTTAACCTCCAAAACCATACAAAGTACGACCTTGTCGTTTTAATGCATATACAACATCCATAGCTGTAACTGTTTTACGTTTTGCGTGTTCAGTATATGTAACAGCATCCCGAATAACATTTTCAAGGAATACTTTAAGTACACCACGTGTTTCTTCATAAATTAAACCAGAGATACGTTTTACTCCACCTCGTCGTGCTAAACGACGAATTGCAGGTTTTGTAATACCTTGGATATTATCACGCAAAACTTTTCTATGACGTTTTGCACCCCCTTTTCCAAGACCCTTTCCACCTTTTCCTCTGCCAGTCATTTTAATAAAAAATTATTTACAATATTTTAACGAACGGATAACACGTGTGTTAACCTCACAAGTATTGTAATGTATGTGAGCGCCGGTACAATTGTGCCTTTTTATATAAAGCATTAAAGATTTTTTAAGCCACGCCTATACAATTTGATTAGTCCATACTCTGATAGCTATCCAATAGGATATGACAACAAAAATTTTGAAATTTCATATAAATATAAATACAACACATTTATTTCGCATTTAAACATTTGACTTTGTAGTATCAAATTGTCGAATATAATTTTTAAAATTGTGTGTTTTTTTGTAAAAACATTATTATTTGAAAATGGCTAGAACCAAGCAAACTGCACGTAAATCAACTGGTGGTAAAGCACCAAGAAAACAATTAGCAACGAAAGCTGCACGTAAAAGTGCACCAGCAACTGGTGGAGTAAAAAAACCACACAGATATCGTCCTGGTACAGTAGCTTTACGAGAAATTCGTCGTTATCAAAAAAGTACTGAATTGTTAATTCGTAAATTACCATTCCAACGTTTAGTACGTGAAATTGCACAAGATTTTAAAACCGATTTACGTTTTCAAAGTTCAGCTGTTATGGCATTACAAGAAGCTAGTGAAGCCTATTTAGTAGGTTTATTTGAAGATACCAATTTATGCGCAATTCATGCAAAGCGTGTTACAATTATGCCTAAGGATATACAATTGGCAAGACGTATTCGTGGAGAACGTGCATAAGCGTTTTAAATGACAATTTAAAAAAAAAAAAACAAATAAGAAATATTTTCGGTCCTATATATAGGACCAACATATATTATTAAATAAGAGTATATTATTTTTATTAAAATATATATATATATATATATATATATATATATATATATATATATATATAAATATAAATTATTGAAATAAAATTAAACATTATTAAAATTTTGTTATAATTATAAGCGATTGCTATTTCTAAAAATAAATAAATTTCATAAAATTTATATTATTTTATATTCATTTGAAATATTAAAAAAACTTCTCGCTTTAAAGTAACCATGATATGAGTTATAAATGCAATAAAATTTTATACAAAAAATAATATTTATTTGTTGATGAATAATATAAAAGGTTTACATTTCTAAATAACATATATTTATATATGGTGTGTAAAAAAAAAGAAAAGAAGAAAAATAATTTATATTTTTAATATAAAAAGGCAACCGCACACAGTGTTCCCAAGCGGTCACCCATCCAAGTACTGACTGTGCCCAATGTTGCTTAACTTCGGTGATCGGACGAGAACCGGTGTTTTCAACGTGGTATGGCTGTTGCCAGTAATAAATGAAAATTTTTACAAATATATATTTTTCATAAATATCATTAATATTAAAGTATATTATTAAAATTTTCAATGAAGTAATCAATTTAAATATATACTTATTTATTATACCATATATTTTAAATAAAAATGCAACCGCACACAGTATTCTCAAGTGGCCACCCATCCGTGGTACTGACTGTGGCAAATGTTTCTAAACTATTATTTTATAAAATATTTATACAAAAAATAATTTACTCTTATCAAATATTAATTTGTGGCCTGTATTAAGGCCTATGTTATTTTCATTTTTTAGCAAAAATAATGAAATATTTCAATATATTATTAAAGTAACAGATCATTTCTTTTTTGGTGCTGCTTTTTTAATTTTTGTAGGAGATGATTTGGCAACAGAAGCTTTCTTAGCTTTTGGTGCTTTCGGTTTACGAGCAGGGCTACTTTTGGCAGCGGATTTTGTACTTTTTGCTGGTTTTGCTTTAACTGGTGCTTTTTTTGATGCCGCTGATGATTTTGCAGTAACTTTTTTAGCAGCAGTTGATGATGATGGAGTCGCTTTTTTTGCTTTAGGCTTTTTGGCTGCCAATGATGTAGTTGTGGCTTTCTTTTCTTTTGGTGCCCGTTTACTTTTAGCACTCTTTGCTGAACCTTTTGCTCCACTTTCTTTTTTGGATACTTTTGATTTAGCTGAAGAATTAGATGAAGCGGAAGCAGCCAATTTGAATGAACCAGATGCACCTTTACCTTTAGTTTGTACCAAGGCTCCCTCAGTTACAGCAGCTTTTAAATATTTTTTAATAAATGGTGAAATTTTATCAGAATCCACTTTATAATTTGCAGCTAAATATTTTTTAATTGCTTGTAATGATGAACCACCACGTTCTTTTAAATTTTTAATTGCGTTAACAACCATTTCTGATGTACGTGGATGTGTTGGTTTTGAATGTTGTTTTGTACGTTTAGCACCAGAAGCTGTTGCTTTTTTTGTTGGTGTTGTAGAAGCAGCAGTAACCGCAGTTGCTGCAACAGCTGTAGAATTTTCTTCGGCCATATTTTTTACTTTATAAAAATAATGTATTTATTATAAATATTTAAATGATAAAATATAATAATTCTATCAAATAAAAAATAAAGGTTTTCAATTATATCATTATTCACAATAATATAAGTCCCTATGTAAGTCAAAGTACCATGTAGAAAACACATAAAAATTAAATAGTATTTCTAATTTACTGTCGTAGTAAACATGATTTATTTTTTCAATTTCTATAATATATAAAATAATAAATTATAAATTTAATAATAATATTTATTTTATAAATTAAAATATATTTAATTTTTTTATTAACAATTATTAATAAACATAGTTTAATATTAATTATTTCAATCATACAAAACAATAATATTTTTAAGGTAAACTTAAAAAGTATATATTTTTATTTTTTATTTAATATCGATTTATTATAAATTATTAGTATATAAATAATTAAAAAATTTAATATATAAATATATATATTATAGTATAAGATTTCATTTTTAGAAAAACTTTTTTTGTCAATAATGAAAACGTATTATTATGAAATGTGTTAATCGAACATTGACAAAATATATTTCATTAGAAAATACTTTTATTTATGCATTAATATCAATAATTAACTATTAAATTAATTTTTTCATAATTATATAAAGAAATTTTATACTGATATAAGTATTTATATATTATAATATTTATTTTAAATATAAAAAAATTTATGACAAAATATATTATTAGAGTATTTGTTGAGATTAATATAAGATTATTTTAAATAAGAATTAATTTATATAATTATTAAAATATTATTAATTTTATGTTATGTAATTTTAATAAAAATAAATAATAATAATAAATATAAAAATTTTTTAACAATTTAAATTTTATATGATCTAAATAATTTTGTTAAGTACGATATGAGAAATCATTGTAAGCTTCGTTAAGAAACTTTGTAATATAAAATAATAATAATAATATTAAATATATAAATAAATAAAATAAATTTGATACATATTTTTGGTTCATTCTGTGTATAAATCAAAGGATACCGAATAATTGGTAACGGATGCGATATATTATAGTATCGAGTATTAAAACATAATATATAAATTTATCTTGTTATTCAAATTTTTTGTTACTTAACTTATGTATTTAGAAAATTTATAATATTATTTATATAATTGACATAAAATCTTATAAATTGAAATTTTATTAATATGTATCAAAAGAAGAGAGTAACGTATTGATATAATATCAAAGGATACTGATTATTTAAATAACGAATACGTCATATATTGTTTGTGTAACAAAGTTCACTTGGCCATCTAGTTGAAAATAACATTTTCAATAGAAAGTTTATATGCTTTTTTTTTTCTTTAATTATTAAAAAAATAAATTGAAATTTAATTCAATCAAATTTTATAATAATTTTTAAAAAATTTTTCCTTTTAAAAAATATTTTGTGATGTTGTGATAATATGTATTAATACAAGTGCATCCTGATACTTTTATCTCTAGTAAAGGTATGAGTATCATGAACAGTTTTGTTATCTAATGATATTATTTTGATAATATTTTGTGTATATTCTTATAATATTTTGTCTAAATATCATCATAATACAATATTATTTTGATAATATTTTATGAATATTCTTATAATATGTTACCTAAATGTCATCATAATATGATGAATTATTTCCATAATAACATATAAAAAAGAAAAAAAAAAAAAAGAATCATTAATTTATAATTATTTAAATTGATTCTTTAAAAAAATATTATAATATATTATTTATAAAAATAATTTTTACTCTTATTTTAAATAAATTTGTGGCCTTTTATTAAAAGGCCTATGATCGATGTATTATTATTATAAAAATTAATGCAATGTTTTTAATTTATGCTTTCTTTTCAGTTTTCTTTGGTAATAACACTGCTTGAATGTTTGGTAATACACCACCTTGAGCAATTGTTACACCAGATAATAATTTATTTAATTCTTCATCATTACGAATTGCCAATTGTAAATGACGTGGAATGATACGTGTTTTTTTGTTATCACGGGCAGCATTACCAGCTAACTCGAGAACTTCTGCAGCCAAATATTCCATAACAGCAGCCAAATATACTGGGGCACCAGCACCTACTCGTTCAGCATAATTTCCTTTTCGTAATAATCTGTGAATTCTTCCAACAGGAAATTGTAATCCTGCTCGGCTTGATCTTGACTTTGCCTTTCCCTTTACTTTACCACCTTTACCTCGTCCAGACATAGCGAATAAATTTATTTAATTAATATTTTTTTTTGTAAATATAATCACACAGATGTGTACGTTACGGGGATTGTAACATAAATGTTTAAAATGTTATTTGGGTATTTTAATTTATAATATTTATAAAATATAAAACTTTAAAAATAAACCAATCACCTTATAGTATTATTTTCAGCCAATCAGAGAGTAGTATTCATTTTTATTGTTATATCCATCTTCGCGTATATAATACGCTAGTTGTATACACGACACGCTCATACATATACTGACTGGTGTTCTGTAACTATCTGTGTATATTAATTGTTTGTAACAATGCCACCAAAAACAAGTGGAAAAGCAGCAAAAAAAGCTGGCAAAGCTCAAAAAAATATATCAAAGAGTGATAAGAAAAAGAAGAGGAAGCGCAAGGAATCATATGCAATTTACATTTACAAAGTATTAAAACAAGTGCATCCTGATACTGGTATCTCTAGTAAAGCTATGAGTATCATGAACAGTTTTGTTAATGATATTTTTGAACGTATTGCTGCTGAAGCATCACGTTTAGCACATTATAATAAACGTTCAACAATCACAAGTCGGGAAATTCAAACCGCAGTTCGATTATTATTACCTGGTGAATTGGCAAAGCACGCTGTTAGTGAAGGTACTAAAGCTGTTACAAAATATACAAGTTCAAAATAAATAAATCGAAAATATTATTTAATTGATAACATAAAAATACATCAACATATAAAAACGGCTCTCTTTTTAAGAGAGCCATCAAATTTTTTAAATAAGAGTAAATTATTTTTATATATACAAAAAAATTAAATAAACAATTATTAATATCATATTTAATATAAAATTTTATATATTAATAGCTTGAATATATCTATTATTAGTATATCAATATTATTAATTTTAAATATAATAAAGGATATCGCGGAATATATATCGTAAATCAGTGTAATGCAAATGCATTACATTACCTTTATTATTTTCATTTTACATTTACTACTTGTTTATGTACGCTTATAATTATTAGAAAAATATTTTTAATAATTTTAAAAAATAAATGAAATAATAAAAATTTAATAATAAATTATTTATTGAAAGTATAAAAAATGGTATAGCAAAATCTTTATTTTCTTTGATTAAGGCGAAATGTTTTATTAGTTATAAATTCGATAATCTCCTATCGATACTTGTTACTCTTAACTTGTATATATAAAAAATATAATAGTATATTAATTTATAATAAAATTTTTTCAAAAATTCAATAAGTTATTGTAAAATAAAATAGATAATATACAAATTATAATTTATTATTGCAGATATATTACAATAAAAAAAAAAAATAAAAATATTTGGTAATGTATGTTATAAACAAAATAATTTGTTGTAAACAAATTATATAATATGTTATATTTATTAACAAATTTATTTACTCTTATATAAATAAAATTAGTGGCTTCCCAAAAAGGAAAGCCTGTTTAAATTTATCGGATGTATTAAATATTCTTTAATAAATTTACTAAATATTTTAAGTAAATTATTATATTTTCTTAACCTCCAAAACCATACAAAGTACGACCTTGTCGTTTTAATGCATATACAACATCCATAGCTGTAACTGTTTTACGTTTTGCGTGTTCAGTATATGTAACAGCATCCCGAATAACATTTTCAAGGAATACTTTAAGTACACCACGTGTTTCTTCATAAATTAAACCAGAGATACGTTTTACTCCACCTCGTCGTGCTAAACGACGAATTGCAGGTTTTGTAATACCTTGGATATTATCACGCAAAACTTTTCTATGACGTTTTGCACCCCCTTTTCCAAGACCCTTTCCACCTTTTCCTCTGCCAGTCATTTTAATAAAAAATTATTTACAATATTTTAACGAACGGATAACACGTGTGTTAACCTCACAAGTATTGTAATGTATGTGAGCGCCGGTACAATTGTGCCTTTTTATATAAAGCATTAAAGATTTTTTAAGCCACGCCTATACAATTTGATTAGTCCATACTCTGATAGCTATCCAATAGGATATGACAACAAAAATTTTGAAATTTCATATAAATATAAATACAACACATTTATTTCGCATTTAAACATTTGACTTTGTAGTATCAAATTGTCGAATATAATTTTTAAAATTGTGTGTTTTTTTGTAAAAACATTATTATTTGAAAATGGCTAGAACCAAGCAAACTGCACGTAAATCAACTGGTGGTAAAGCACCAAGAAAACAATTAGCAACGAAAGCTGCACGTAAAAGTGCACCAGCAACTGGTGGAGTAAAAAAACCACACAGATATCGTCCTGGTACAGTAGCTTTACGAGAAATTCGTCGTTATCAAAAAAGTACTGAATTGTTAATTCGTAAATTACCATTCCAACGTTTAGTACGTGAAATTGCACAAGATTTTAAAACCGATTTACGTTTTCAAAGTTCAGCTGTTATGGCATTACAAGAAGCTAGTGAAGCCTATTTAGTAGGTTTATTTGAAGATACCAATTTATGCGCAATTCATGCAAAGCGTGTTACAATTATGCCTAAGGATATACAATTGGCAAGACGTATTCGTGGAGAACGTGCATAAGCGTTTTAAATGACAATTTAAAAAAAAAAAAACAAATAAGAAATATTTTCGGTCCTATATATAGGACCAACATATATTATTAAATAAGAGTATATTATTTTTAATAAAATATATATATATATATATATATATATATATATATATATATATATATATAAATATAAATTATTGAAATAAAATTAAACATTATTAAAATTTTGTTATAATTATAAGCGATTGCTATTTCTAAAAATAAATAAATTTCATAAAATTTATATTATTTTATATTCATTTGAAATATTAAAAAAACTTCTCGCTTTAAAGTAACCATGATATGAGTTATAAATGCAATAAAATTTTATACAAAAAATAATATTTATTTGTTGATGAATAATATAAAAGGTTTACATTTCTAAATAACATATATTTATATATGGTGTGTAAAAAAAAAGAAAAGAAGAAAAATAATTTATATTTTTAATATAAAAAGGCAACCGCACACAGTGTTCCCAAGCGGTCACCCATCCAAGTACTGACTGTGCCCAATGTTGCTTAACTTCGGTGATCGGACGAGAACCGGTGTTTTCAACGTGGTATGGCTGTTGCCAGTAATAAATGAAAATTTTTACAAATATATATTTTTCATAAATATCATTAATATTAAAGTATATTATTAAAATTTTCAATGAAGTAATCAATTTAAATATATACTTATTTATTATACCATATATTTTAAATAAAAATGCAACCGCACACAGTATTCTCAAGTGGCCACCCATCCGTGGTACTGACTGTGGCAAATGTTTCTAAACTATTATTTTATAAAATATTTATACAAAAAATAATTTACTCTTATCAAATATTAATTTGTGGCCTGTATTAAGGCCTATGTTATTTTCATTTTTTAGCAAAAATAATGAAATATTTCAATATATTATTAAAGTAACAGATCATTTCTTTTTTGGTGCTGCTTTTTTAATTTTTGTAGGAGATGATTTGGCAACAGAAGCTTTCTTAGCTTTTGGTGCTTTCGGTTTACGAGCAGGGCTACTTTTGGCAGCGGATTTTGTACTTTTTGCTGGTTTTGCTTTAACTGGTGCTTTTTTTGATGCCGCTGATGATTTTGCAGTAACTTTTTTAGCAGCAGTTGATGATGATGGAGTCGCTTTTTTTGCTTTAGGCTTTTTGGCTGCCAATGATGTAGTTGTGGCTTTCTTTTCTTTTGGTGCCCGTTTACTTTTAGCACTCTTTGCTGAACCTTTTGCTCCACTTTCTTTTTTGGATACTTTTGATTTAGCTGAAGAATTAGATGAAGCGGAAGCAGCCAATTTGAATGAACCAGATGCACCTTTACCTTTAGTTTGTACCAAGGCTCCCTCAGTTACAGCAGCTTTTAAATATTTTTTAATAAATGGTGAAATTTTATCAGAATCCACTTTATAATTTGCAGCTAAATATTTTTTAATTGCTTGTAATGATGAACCACCACGTTCTTTTAAATTTTTAATTGCGTTAACAACCATTTCTGATGTACGTGGATGTGTTGGTTTTGAATGTTGTTTTGTACGTTTAGCACCAGAAGCTGTTGCTTTTTTTGTTGGTGTTGTAGAAGCAGCAGTAACCGCAGTTGCTGCAACAGCTGTAGAATTTTCTTCGGCCATATTTTTTACTTTATAAAAATAATGTATTTATTATAAATATTTAAATGATAAAATATAATAATTCTATCAAATAAAAAATAAAGGTTTTCAATTATATCATTATTCACAATAATATAAGTCCCTATGTAAGTCAAAGTACCATGTAGAAAACACATAAAAATTAAATAGTATTTCTAATTTACTGTCGTAGTAAACATGATTTATTTTTTCAATTTCTATAATATATAAAATAATAAATTATAAATTTAATAATAATATTTATTTTATAAATTAAAATATATTTAATTTTTTTATTAACAATTATTAATAAACATAGTTTAATATTAATTATTTCAATCATACAAAACAATAATATTTTTAAGGTAAACTTAAAAAGTATATATTTTTATTTTTTATTTAATATCGATTTATTATAAATTATTAGTATATAAATAATTAAAAAATTTAATATATAAATATATATATTATAGTATAAGATTTCATTTTTAGAAAAACTTTTTTTGTCAATAATGAAAACGTATTATTATGAAATGTGTTAATCGAACATTGACAAAATATATTTCATTAGAAAATACTTTTATTTATGCATTAATATCAATAATTAACTATTAAATTAATTTTTTCATAATTATATAAAGAAATTTTATACTGATATAAGTATTTATATATTATAATATTTATTTTAAATATAAAAAAATTTATGACAAAATATATTATTAGAGTATTTGTTGAGATTAATATAAGATTATTTTAAATAAGAATTAATTTATATAATTATTAAAATATTATTAATTTTATGTTATGTAATTTTAATAAAAATAAATAATAATAATAAATATAAAAATTTTTTAACAATTTAAATTTTATATGATCTAAATAATTTTGTTAAGTACGATATGAGAAATCATTGTAAGCTTCGTTAAGAAACTTTGTAATATAAAATAATAATAATAATATTAAATATATAAATAAATAAAATAAATTTGATACATATTTTTGGTTCATTCTGTGTATAAATCAAAGGATACCGAATAATTGGTAACGGATGCGATATATTATAGTATCGAGTATTAAAACATAATATATAAATTTATCTTGTTATTCAAATTTTTTGTTACTTAACTTATGTATTTAGAAAATTTATAATATTATTTATATAATTGACATAAAATCTTATAAATTGAAATTTTATTAATATGTATCAAAAGAAGAGAGTAACGTATTGATATAATATCAAAGGATACTGATTATTTAAATAACGAATACGTCATATATTGTTTGTGTAACAAAGTTCACTTGGCCATCTAGTTGAAAATAACATTTTCAATAGAAAGTTTATATGCTTTTTTTTTTCTTTAATTATTAAAAAAATAAATTGAAATTTAATTCAATCAAATTTTATAATAATTTTTAAAAAATTTTTCCTTTTAAAAAATATTTTGTGATGTTGTGATAATATGTATTAATACAAGTGCATCCTGATACTTTTATCTCTAGTAAAGGTATGAGTATCATGAACAGTTTTGTTATCTAATGATATTATTTTGATAATATTTTGTGTATATTCTTATAATATTTTGTCTAAATATCATCATAATACAATATTATTTTGATAATATTTTATGAATATTCTTATAATATGTTACCTAAATGTCATCATAATATGATGAATTATTTCCATAATAACATATAAAAAAGAAAAAAAAAAAAAAGAATCATTAATTTATAATTATTTAAATTGATTCTTTAAAAAAATATTATAATATATTATTTATAAAAATAATTTTTACTCTTATTTTAAATAAATTTGTGGCCTTTTATTAAAAGGCCTATGATCGATGTATTATTATTATAAAAATTAATGCAATGTTTTTAATTTATGCTTTCTTTTCAGTTTTCTTTGGTAATAACACTGCTTGAATGTTTGGTAATACACCACCTTGAGCAATTGTTACACCAGATAATAATTTATTTAATTCTTCATCATTACGAATTGCCAATTGTAAATGACGTGGAATGATACGTGTTTTTTTGTTATCACGGGCAGCATTACCAGCTAACTCGAGAACTTCTGCAGCCAAATATTCCATAACAGCAGCCAAATATACTGGGGCACCAGCACCTACTCGTTCAGCATAATTTCCTTTTCGTAATAATCTGTGAATTCTTCCAACAGGAAATTGTAATCCTGCTCGGCTTGATCTTGACTTTGCCTTTCCCTTTACTTTACCACCTTTACCTCGTCCAGACATAGCGAATAAATTTATTTAATTAATATTTTTTTTTGTAAATATAATCACACAGATGTGTACGTTACGGGGATTGTAACATAAATGTTTAAAATGTTATTTGGGTATTTTAATTTATAATATTTATAAAATATAAAACTTTAAAAATAAACCAATCACCTTATAGTATTATTTTCAGCCAATCAGAGAGTAGTATTCATTTTTATTGTTATATCCATCTTCGCGTATAATACGCTAGTTGTATACACGACACGCTCATACATATACTGACTGGTGTTCTGTAACTATCTGTGTATATTAATTGTTTGTAACAATGCCACCAAAAACAAGTGGAAAAGCAGCAAAAAAAGCTGGCAAAGCTCAAAAAAATATATCAAAGAGTGATAAGAAAAAGAAGAGGAAGCGCAAGGAATCATATGCAATTTACATTTACAAAGTATTAAAACAAGTGCATCCTGATACTGGTATCTCTAGTAAAGCTATGAGTATCATGAACAGTTTTGTTAATGATATTTTTGAACGTATTGCTGCTGAAGCATCACGTTTAGCACATTATAATAAACGTTCAACAATCACAAGTCGGGAAATTCAAACCGCAGTTCGATTATTATTACCTGGTGAATTGGCAAAGCACGCTGTTAGTGAAGGTACTAAAGCTGTTACAAAATATACAAGTTCAAAATAAATAAATCGAAAATATTATTTAATTGATAACATAAAAATACATCAACATATAAAAACGGCTCTCTTTTTAAGAGAGCCATCAAATTTTTTAAATAAGAGTAAATTATTTTTATATATACAAAAAAATTAAATAAACAATTATTAATATCATATTTAATATAAAATTTTATATATTAATAGCTTGAATATATCTATTATTAGTATATCAATATTATTAATTTTAAATATAATAAAGGATATCGCGGAATATATATCGTAAATCAGTGTAATGCAAATGCATTACATTACCTTTATTATTTTCATTTTACATTTACTACTTGTTTATGTACGCTTATAATTATTAGAAAAATATTTTTAATAATTTTAAAAAATAAATGAAATAATAAAAATTTAATAATAAATTATTTATTGAAAGTATAAAAAATGGTATAGCAAAATCTTTATTTTCTTTGATTAAGGCGAAATGTTTTATTAGTTATAAATTCGATAATCTCCTATCGATACTTGTTACTCTTAACTTGTATATATAAAAAATATAATAGTATATTAATTTATAATAAAATTTTTTCAAAAATTCAATAAGTTATTGTAAAATAAAATAGATAATATACAAATTATAATTTATTATTGCAGATATATTACAATAAAAAAAAAAAATAAAAATATTTGGTAATGTATGTTATAAACAAAATAATTTGTTGTAAACAAATTATATAATATGTTATATTTATTAACAAATTTATTTACTCTTATATAAATAAAATTAGTGGCTTCCCAAAAAGGAAAGCCTGTTTAAATTTATCGGATGTATTAAATATTCTTTAATAAATTTACTAAATATTTTAAGTAAATTATTATATTTTCTTAACCTCCAAAACCATACAAAGTACGACCTTGTCGTTTTAATGCATATACAACATCCATAGCTGTAACTGTTTTACGTTTTGCGTGTTCAGTATATGTAACAGCATCCCGAATAACATTTTCAAGGAATACTTTAAGTACACCACGTGTTTCTTCATAAATTAAACCAGAGATACGTTTTACTCCACCTCGTCGTGCTAAACGACGAATTGCAGGTTTTGTAATACCTTGGATATTATCACGCAAAACTTTTCTATGACGTTTTGCACCCCCTTTTCCAAGACCCTTTCCACCTTTTCCTCTGCCAGTCATTTTAATAAAAAATTATTTACAATATTTTAACGAACGGATAACACGTGTGTTAACCTCACAAGTATTGTAATGTATGTGAGCGCCGGTACAATTGTGCCTTTTTATATAAAGCATTAAAGATTTTTTAAGCCACGCCTATACAATTTGATTAGTCCATACTCTGATAGCTATCCAATAGGATATGACAACAAAAATTTTGAAATTTCATATAAATATAAATACAACACATTTATTTCGCATTTAAACATTTGACTTTGTAGTATCAAATTGTCGAATATAATTTTTAAAATTGTGTGTTTTTTTGTAAAAACATTATTATTTGAAAATGGCTAGAACCAAGCAAACTGCACGTAAATCAACTGGTGGTAAAGCACCAAGAAAACAATTAGCAACGAAAGCTGCACGTAAAAGTGCACCAGCAACTGGTGGAGTAAAAAAACCACACAGATATCGTCCTGGTACAGTAGCTTTACGAGAAATTCGTCGTTATCAAAAAAGTACTGAATTGTTAATTCGTAAATTACCATTCCAACGTTTAGTACGTGAAATTGCACAAGATTTTAAAACCGATTTACGTTTTCAAAGTTCAGCTGTTATGGCATTACAAGAAGCTAGTGAAGCCTATTTAGTAGGTTTATTTGAAGATACCAATTTATGCGCAATTCATGCAAAGCGTGTTACAATTATGCCTAAGGATATACAATTGGCAAGACGTATTCGTGGAGAACGTGCATAAGCGTTTTAAATGACAATTTAAAAAAAAAAAAACAAATAAGAAATATTTTCGGTCCTATATATAGGACCAACATATATTATTAAATAAGAGTATATTATTTTTATTAAAAAATATATATATATATATATATATATATATATATATATATATATATATAAATATAAATTATTGAAATAAAATTAAACATTATTAAAATTTTGTTATAATTATAAGCGATTGCTATTTCTAAAAATAAATAAATTTCATAAAATTTATATTATTTTATATTCATTTGAAATATTAAAAAAACTTCTCGCTTTAAAGTAACCATGATATGAGTTATAAATGCAATAAAATTTTATACAAAAAATAATATTTATTTGTTGATGAATAATATAAAAGGTTTACATTTCTAAATAACATATATTTATATATGGTGTGTAAAAAAAAAGAAAAGAAGAAAAATAATTTATATTTTTAATATAAAAAGGCAACCGCACACAGTGTTCCCAAGCGGTCACCCATCCAAGTACTGACTGTGCCCAATGTTGCTTAACTTCGGTGATCGGACGAGAACCGGTGTTTTCAACGTGGTATGGCTGTTGCCAGTAATAAATGAAAATTTTTACAAATATATATTTTTCATAAATATCATTAATATTAAAGTATATTATTAAAATTTTCAATGAAGTAATCAATTTAAATATATACTTATTTATTATACCATATATTTTAAATAAAAATGCAACCGCACACAGTATTCTCAAGTGGCCACCCATCCGTGGTACTGACTGTGGCAAATGTTTCTAAACTATTATTTTATAAAATATTTATACAAAAAATAATTTACTCTTATCAAATATTAATTTGTGGCCTGTATTAAGGCCTATGTTATTTTCATTTTTTAGCAAAAATAATGAAATATTTCAATATATTATTAAAGTAACAGATCATTTCTTTTTTGGTGCTGCTTTTTTAATTTTTGTAGGAGATGATTTGGCAACAGAAGCTTTCTTAGCTTTTGGTGCTTTCGGTTTACGAGCAGGGCTACTTTTGGCAGCGGATTTTGTACTTTTTGCTGGTTTTGCTTTAACTGGTGCTTTTTTTGATGCCGCTGATGATTTTGCAGTAACTTTTTTAGCAGCAGTTGATGATGATGGAGTCGCTTTTTTTGCTTTAGGCTTTTTGGCTGCCAATGATGTAGTTGTGGCTTTCTTTTCTTTTGGTGCCCGTTTACTTTTAGCACTCTTTGCTGAACCTTTTGCTCCACTTTCTTTTTTGGATACTTTTGATTTAGCTGAAGAATTAGATGAAGCGGAAGCAGCCAATTTGAATGAACCAGATGCACCTTTACCTTTAGTTTGTACCAAGGCTCCCTCAGTTACAGCAGCTTTTAAATATTTTTTAATAAATGGTGAAATTTTATCAGAATCCACTTTATAATTTGCAGCTAAATATTTTTTAATTGCTTGTAATGATGAACCACCACGTTCTTTTAAATTTTTAATTGCGTTAACAACCATTTCTGATGTACGTGGATGTGTTGGTTTTGAATGTTGTTTTGTACGTTTAGCACCAGAAGCTGTTGCTTTTTTTGTTGGTGTTGTAGAAGCAGCAGTAACCGCAGTTGCTGCAACAGCTGTAGAATTTTCTTCGGCCATATTTTTTACTTTATAAAAATAATGTATTTATTATAAATATTTAAATGATAAAATATAATAATTCTATCAAATAAAAAATAAAGGTTTTCAATTATATCATTATTCACAATAATATAAGTCCCTATGTAAGTCAAAGTACCATGTAGAAAACACATAAAAATTAAATAGTATTTCTAATTTACTGTCGTAGTAAACATGATTTATTTTTTCAATTTCTATAATATATAAAATAATAAATTATAAATTTAATAATAATATTTATTTTATAAATTAAAATATATTTAATTTTTTTATTAACAATTATTAATAAACATAGTTTAATATTAATTATTTCAATCATACAAAACAATAATATTTTTAAGGTAAACTTAAAAAGTATATATTTTTATTTTTTATTTAATATCGATTTATTATAAATTATTAGTATATAAATAATTAAAAAATTTAATATATAAATATATATATTATAGTATAAGATTTCATTTTTAGAAAAACTTTTTTTGTCAATAATGAAAACGTATTATTATGAAATGTGTTAATCGAACATTGACAAAATATATTTCATTAGAAAATACTTTTATTTATGCATTAATATCAATAATTAACTATTAAATTAATTTTTTCATAATTATATAAAGAAATTTTATACTGATATAAGTATTTATATATTATAATATTTATTTTAAATATAAAAAAATTTATGACAAAATATATTATTAGAGTATTTGTTGAGATTAATATAAGATTATTTTAAATAAGAATTAATTTATATAATTATTAAAATATTATTAATTTTATGTTATGTAATTTTAATAAAAATAAATAATAATAATAAATATAAAAATTTTTTAACAATTTAAATTTTATATGATCTAAATAATTTTGTTAAGTACGATATGAGAAATCATTGTAAGCTTCGTTAAGAAACTTTGTAATATAAAATAATAATAATAATATTAAATATATAAATAAATAAAATAAATTTGATACATATTTTTGGTTCATTCTGTGTATAAATCAAAGGATACCGAATAATTGGTAACGGATGCGATATATTATAGTATCGAGTATTAAAACATAATATATAAATTTATCTTGTTATTCAAATTTTTTGTTACTTAACTTATGTATTTAGAAAATTTATAATATTATTTATATAATTGACATAAAATCTTATAAATTGAAATTTTATTAATATGTATCAAAAGAAGAGAGTAACGTATTGATATAATATCAAAGGATACTGATTATTTAAATAACGAATACGTCATATATTGTTTGTGTAACAAAGTTCACTTGGCCATCTAGTTGAAAATAACATTTTCAATAGAAAGTTTATATGCTTTTTTTTTTCTTTAATTATTAAAAAAATAAATTGAAATTTAATTCAATCAAATTTTATAATAATTTTTAAAAAATTTTTCCTTTTAAAAAATATTTTGTGATGTTGTGATAATATGTATTAATACAAGTGCATCCTGATACTTTTATCTCTAGTAAAGGTATGAGTATCATGAACAGTTTTGTTATCTAATGATATTATTTTGATAATATTTTGTGTATATTCTTATAATATTTTGTCTAAATATCATCATAATACAATATTATTTTGATAATATTTTATGAATATTCTTATAATATGTTACCTAAATGTCATCATAATATGATGAATTATTTCCATAATAACATATAAAAAAGAAAAAAAAAAAAAAGAATCATTAATTTATAATTATTTAAATTGATTCTTTAAAAAAATATTATAATATATTATTTATAAAAATAATTTTTACTCTTATTTTAAATAAATTTGTGGCCTTTTATTAAAAGGCCTATGATCGATGTATTATTATTATAAAAATTAATGCAATGTTTTTAATTTATGCTTTCTTTTCAGTTTTCTTTGGTAATAACACTGCTTGAATGTTTGGTAATACACCACCTTGAGCAATTGTTACACCAGATAATAATTTATTTAATTCTTCATCATTACGAATTGCCAATTGTAAATGACGTGGAATGATACGTGTTTTTTTGTTATCACGGGCAGCATTACCAGCTAACTCGAGAACTTCTGCAGCCAAATATTCCATAACAGCAGCCAAATATACTGGGGCACCAGCACCTACTCGTTCAGCATAATTTCCTTTTCGTAATAATCTGTGAATTCTTCCAACAGGAAATTGTAATCCTGCTCGGCTTGATCTTGACTTTGCCTTTCCCTTTACTTTACCACCTTTACCTCGTCCAGACATAGCGAATAAATTTATTTAATTAATATTTTTTTTTGTAAATATAATCACACAGATGTGTACGTTACGGGGATTGTAACATAAATGTTTAAAATGTTATTTGGGTATTTTAATTTATAATATTTATAAAATATAAAACTTTAAAAATAAACCAATCACCTTATAGTATTATTTTCAGCCAATCAGAGAGTAGTATTCATTTTTATTGTTATATCCATCTTCGCGTATATAATACGCTAGTTGTATACACGACACGCTCATACATATACTGACTGGTGTTCTGTAACTATCTGTGTATATTAATTGTTTGTAACAATGCCACCAAAAACAAGTGGAAAAGCAGCAAAAAAAGCTGGCAAAGCTCAAAAAAATATATCAAAGAGTGATAAGAAAAAGAAGAGGAAGCGCAAGGAATCATATGCAATTTACATTTACAAAGTATTAAAACAAGTGCATCCTGATACTGGTATCTCTAGTAAAGCTATGAGTATCATGAACAGTTTTGTTAATGATATTTTTGAACGTATTGCTGCTGAAGCATCACGTTTAGCACATTATAATAAACGTTCAACAATCACAAGTCGGGAAATTCAAACCGCAGTTCGATTATTATTACCTGGTGAATTGGCAAAGCACGCTGTTAGTGAAGGTACTAAAGCTGTTACAAAATATACAAGTTCAAAATAAATAAATCGAAAATATTATTTAATTGATAACATAAAAATACATCAACATATAAAAACGGCTCTCTTTTTAAGAGAGCCATCAAATTTTTTAAATAAGAGTAAATTATTTTTATATATACAAAAAAATTAAATAAACAATTATTAATATCATATTTAATATAAAATTTTATATATTAATAGCTTGAATATATCTATTATTAGTATATCAATATTATTAATTTTAAATATAATAAAGGATATCGCGGAATATATATCGTAAATCAGTGTAATGCAAATGCATTACATTACCTTTATTATTTTCATTTTACATTTACTACTTGTTTATGTACGCTTATAATTATTAGAAAAATATTTTTAATAATTTTAAAAAATAAATGAAATAATAAAAATTTAATAATAAATTATTTATTGAAAGTATAAAAAATGGTATAGCAAAATCTTTATTTTCTTTGATTAAGGCGAAATGTTTTATTAGTTATAAATTCGATAATCTCCTATCGATACTTGTTACTCTTAACTTGTATATATAAAAAATATAATAGTATATTAATTTATAATAAAATTTTTTCAAAAATTCAATAAGTTATTGTAAAATAAAATAGATAATATACAAATTATAATTTATTATTGCAGATATATTACAATAAAAAAAAAAAATAAAAATATTTGGTAATGTATGTTATAAACAAAATAATTTGTTGTAAACAAATTATATAATATGTTATATTTATTAACAAATTTATTTACTCTTATATAAATAAAATTAGTGGCTTCCCAAAAAGGAAAGCCTGTTTAAATTTATCGGATGTATTAAATATTCTTTAATAAATTTACTAAATATTTTAAGTAAATTATTATATTTTCTTAACCTCCAAAACCATACAAAGTACGACCTTGTCGTTTTAATGCATATACAACATCCATAGCTGTAACTGTTTTACGTTTTGCGTGTTCAGTATATGTAACAGCATCCCGAATAACATTTTCAAGGAATACTTTAAGTACACCACGTGTTTCTTCATAAATTAAACCAGAGATACGTTTTACTCCACCTCGTCGTGCTAAACGACGAATTGCAGGTTTTGTAATACCTTGGATATTATCACGCAAAACTTTTCTATGACGTTTTGCACCCCCTTTTCCAAGACCCTTTCCACCTTTTCCTCTGCCAGTCATTTTAATAAAAAATTATTTACAATATTTTAACGAACGGATAACACGTGTGTTAACCTCACAAGTATTGTAATGTATGTGAGCGCCGGTACAATTGTGCCTTTTTATATAAAGCATTAAAGATTTTTTAAGCCACGCCTATACAATTTGATTAGTCCATACTCTGATAGCTATCCAATAGGATATGACAACAAAAATTTTGAAATTTCATATAAATATAAATACAACACATTTATTTCGCATTTAAACATTTGACTTTGTAGTATCAAATTGTCGAATATAATTTTTAAAATTGTGTGTTTTTTTGTAAAAACATTATTATTTGAAAATGGCTAGAACCAAGCAAACTGCACGTAAATCAACTGGTGGTAAAGCACCAAGAAAACAATTAGCAACGAAAGCTGCACGTAAAAGTGCACCAGCAACTGGTGGAGTAAAAAAACCACACAGATATCGTCCTGGTACAGTAGCTTTACGAGAAATTCGTCGTTATCAAAAAAGTACTGAATTGTTAATTCGTAAATTACCATTCCAACGTTTAGTACGTGAAATTGCACAAGATTTTAAAACCGATTTACGTTTTCAAAGTTCAGCTGTTATGGCATTACAAGAAGCTAGTGAAGCCTATTTAGTAGGTTTATTTGAAGATACCAATTTATGCGCAATTCATGCAAAGCGTGTTACAATTATGCCTAAGGATATACAATTGGCAAGACGTATTCGTGGAGAACGTGCATAAGCGTTTTAAATGACAATTTAAAAAAAAAAAAAACAAATAAGAAATATTTTCGGTCCTATATATAGGACCAACATATATTATTAAATAAGAGTATATTATTTTTATTAAAAATATATATATATATATATATATATATATATATATATATATATATATATATATAAATATAAATTATTGAAATAAAATTAAACATTATTAAAATTTTGTTATAATTATAAGCGATTGCTATTTCTAAAAATAAATAAATTTCATAAAATTTATATTATTTTATATTCATTTGAAATATTAAAAAAACTTCTCGCTTTAAAGTAACCATGATATGAGTTATAAATGCAATAAAATTTTATACAAAAAATAATATTTATTTGTTGATGAATAATATAAAAGGTTTACATTTCTAAATAACATATATTTATATATGGTGTGTAAAAAAAAAGAAAAGAAGAAAAATAATTTATATTTTTAATATAAAAAGGCAACCGCACACAGTGTTCCCAAGCGGTCACCCATCCAAGTACTGACTGTGCCCAATGTTGCTTAACTTCGGTGATCGGACGAGAACCGGTGTTTTCAACGTGGTATGGCTGTTGCCAGTAATAAATGAAA
>NW_025408113.1:0-20000 GCF_905475395.1 Chrysoperla carnea
GTTCTTTTAAATTTTTAATTGCGTTAACAACCATTTCTGATGTACGTGGATGTGTTGGTTTTGAATGTTGTTTTGTACGTTTAGCACCAGAAGCTGTTGCTTTTTTTGTTGGTGTTGTAGAAGCAGCAGTAACCGCAGTTGCTGCAACAGCTGTAGAATTTTCTTCGGCCATATTTTTTTACTTTATAAAAATAATGTATTTATTATAAATATTTAAATGATAAAATATAATAATTCTATCAAATAAAAAATAAAGGTTTTCAATTATATCATTATTCACAATAATATAAGTCCCTATGTAAGTCAAAGTACCATGTAGAAAACACATAAAAATTAAATAGTATTTCTAATTTACTGTCGTAGTAAACATGATTTATTTTTTCAATTTCTATAATATATAAAATAATAAATTATAAATTTAATAATAATATTTATTTTATAAATTAAAATATATTTAATTTTTTTATTAACAATTATTAATAAACATAGTTTAATATTAATTATTTCAATCATACAAAACAATAATATTTTTAAGGTAAACTTAAAAAGTATATATTTTTATTTTTTATTTAATATCGATTTATTATAAATTATTAGTATATAAATAATTAAAAAATTTAATATATAAATATATATATTATAGTATAAGATTTCATTTTTAGAAAAACTTTTTTTGTCAATAATGAAAACGTATTATTATGAAATGTGTTAATCGAACATTGACAAAATATATTTCATTAGAAAATACTTTTATTTATGCATTAATATCAATAATTAACTATTAAATTAATTTTTTCATAATTATATAAAGAAATTTTATACTGATATAAGTATTTATATATTATAATATTTATTTTAAATATAAAAAAATTTATGACAAAATATATTATTAGAGTATTTGTTGAGATTAATATAAGATTATTTTAAATAAGAATTAATTTATATAATTATTAAAATATTATTAATTTTATGTTATGTAATTTTAATAAAAATAAATAATAATAATAATAAATATACAAATTTTTTAACAATTTAAATTTTATATGATCTAAATAATTTTGTTAAGTACGATATGAGAAATCATTGTAAGCTTCGTTAAGAAACTTTGTAATATAAAATAATAATAATAATATTAAATATATAAATAAATAAAATAAATTTGATATATATTTTTAGTTCATTCTGTGTATAAATCAAAGGATACCGAATAATTGGTAACGGATGCGATATATTATAGTATCGAGTATTAAAACATAATATATAAATTTATCTTGTTATTCAAATTTTTTGTTACTTAACTTATGTATTTAGAAAATTTATAATATTATTTATATAATTGACATAAAATCTTATAAATTGAAATTTTATTAATATGTATCAAAAGAAGAGAGTAACGTATTGATATAATATCAAAGGATACTGATTATTTAAATAACGAATACGTCATATATTGTTTGTGTAACGAAGTTCACTTGGCCATCTAGTTTAAAATAACATTTTCAATAGAAAGTTTATATGCTTTGTTTTTTTTTTTTCTTTAATTATTAAAAAAATAAATTGAAATTTAATTCAATCAAATTTTATAATAATTTTAAAAAAATTTTTCCTTTTAAAAAATATTTTGTGATGTTGTGATAATATGTATTAATACAAGTGCATCCTGATACTTTTATCTCTAGTAAAGGTATGAGTATCATGAACAGTTTTGTTATCTAATGATATTATTTTGATAATATTTTGTGTATATTCTTATAATATTTTGTCTAAATATCATCATAATACAATATTATTTTGATAATATTTTATGAATATTCTTATAATATGTTACCTAAATGTCATCATAATATGATGAATTATTTCCATAATAACATATAAAAAAAGAAAAAAAAAAAAAGAATCATTAATTTATAATTATTTAAATTGATTCTTTAAAAAAATATTATAATATATTATTTATAAAAATAATTTTTACTCTTATTTTAAATAAATTTGTGGCCTTTTATTAAAAGGCCTATGATCGATGTATTATTATTATAAAAATTAATGCAATGTTTTTAATTTATGCTTTCTTTTCAGTTTTCTTTGGTAATAACACTGCTTGAATGTTTGGTAATACACCACCTTGAGCAATTGTTACACCAGATAATAATTTATTTAATTCTTCATCATTACGAATTGCCAATTGTAAATGACGTGGAATGATACGTGTTTTTTTGTTATCACGGGCAGCATTACCAGCTAACTCGAGAACTTCTGCAGCCAAATATTCCATAACAGCAGCCAAATATACTGGGGCACCAGCACCTACTCGTTCAGCATAATTTCCTTTTCGTAATAATCTGTGAATTCTTCCAACAGGAAATTGTAATCCTGCTCGGCTTGATCTTGACTTTGCCTTTCCCTTTACTTTACCACCTTTACCTCGTCCAGACATAGCGAATAAATTTATTTAATTAATATTTTTTTTTGTAAATATAATCACACAGATGTGTACGTTACGGGGATTGTAACATAAATGTTTAAAATGTTATTTGGGTATTTTAATTTATAATATTTATAAAATATAAAACTTTAAAAATAAACCAATCACCTTATAGTATTATTTTTAGCCAATCAGAGAGTAGTATTCATTTTTATTGTTATATCCATCTTCGCGTATATAATACGCTAGTTGTATACACGACACGCTCATACATATACTGACTGGTGTTCTGTAACTATCTGTGTATATTAATTGTTTGTAACAATGCCACCAAAAACAAGTGGAAAAGCAGCAAAAAAAGCTGGCAAAGCTCAAAAAAATATATCAAAGAGTGATAAGAAAAAGAAGAGGAAGCGCAAGGAATCATATGCAATTTACATTTACAAAGTATTAAAACAAGTGCATCCTGATACTGGTATCTCTAGTAAAGCTATGAGTATCATGAACAGTTTTGTTAATGATATTTTTGAACGTATTGCTGCTGAAGCATCACGTTTAGCACATTATAATAAACGTTCAACAATCACAAGTCGGGAAATTCAAACCGCAGTTCGATTATTATTACCTGGTGAATTGGCAAAGCACGCTGTTAGTGAAGGTACTAAAGCTGTTACAAAATATACAAGTTCAAAATAAATAAATCGAAAATATTATTTAATTGATAACATAAAAATACATCAACATATAAAAACGGCTCTCTTTTTAAGAGAGCCATCAAATTTTTTAAATAAGAGTAAATTATTTTTATATATACAAAAAAATAAAATAAACAATTATTAATATCATATTTAATATAAAATTTTATATATTAATAGCTTGAATATATCTATTATTAGTATATCAATATTATTAATTTTAAATATAATAAAGGATATCGCGGAATATATATCGTAAATCAGTGTAATGCAAATGCATTACATTACCTTTATTATTTTCATTTTACATTTACTACTTGTTTATGTACGCTTATAATTATTAGAAAAATATTTTTAATAATTTTAAAAAATAAATGAAATAATAAAAATTTAATAATAAATTATTTATTGAAAGTATAAAAAATGGTATAGCAAAATCTTTATTTTCTTTGATTAAGGCGAAATGTTTTATTAGTTATAAATTCGATAATCTCCTATCGATACTTGTTACTCTTAACTTGTATATATAAAAAATATAATAGTATATTAATTTATAATAAAATTTTTTCAAAAATTCAATAAGTTATTGTAAAATAAAATAGATAATATACAAATTATAATTTATTATTGCAGATATATTACAATAAAAAAAAAAAAAATAAATAAAAATATTTGGTAATGTATGTTATAAACAAAATAATTTGTTGTAAACAAATTATATAATATGTTATATTTATTAACAAATTTATTTACTCTTATATAAATAAAATTAGTGGCTTCCCAAAAAGGAAAGCCTGTTTAAATTTATCGGATGTATTAAATATTCTTTAATAAATTTACTAAATATTTTAAGTAAATTATTATATTTTCTTAACCTCCAAAACCATACAAAGTACGACCTTGTCGTTTTAATGCATATACAACATCCATAGCTGTAACTGTTTTACGTTTTGCGTGTTCAGTATATGTAACAGCATCCCGAATAACATTTTCAAGGAATACTTTAAGTACACCACGTGTTTCTTCATAAATTAAACCAGAGATACGTTTTACTCCACCTCGTCGTGCTAAACGACGAATTGCAGGTTTTGTAATACCTTGGATATTATCACGCAAAACTTTTCTATGACGTTTTGCACCCCCTTTTCCAAGACCCTTTCCACCTTTTCCTCTGCCAGTCATTTTAATAAAAAATTATTTACAATATTTTAACGAACGGATAACACGTGTGTTAACCTCACAAGTATTGTAATGTATGTGAGCGCCGGTACAATTGTGCCTTTTTATATAAAGCATTAAAGATTTTTTAAGCCACGCCTATACAATTTGATTAGTCCATACTCTGATAGCTATCCAATAGGATATGACAACAAAAATTTTGAAATTTCATATAAATATAAATACAACACATTTATTTCGCATTTAAACATTTGACTTTGTAGTATCAAATTGTCGAATATAATTTTTAAAATTGTGTGTTTTTTTGTAAAAACATTATTATTTGAAAATGGCTAGAACCAAGCAAACTGCACGTAAATCAACTGGTGGTAAAGCACCAAGAAAACAATTAGCAACGAAAGCTGCACGTAAAAGTGCACCAGCAACTGGTGGAGTAAAAAAACCACACAGATATCGTCCTGGTACAGTAGCTTTACGAGAAATTCGTCGTTATCAAAAAAGTACTGAATTGTTAATTCGTAAATTACCATTCCAACGTTTAGTACGTGAAATTGCACAAGATTTTAAAACCGATTTACGTTTCCAAAGTTCAGCTGTTATGGCATTACAAGAAGCTAGTGAAGCCTATTTAGTAGGTTTATTTGAAGATACCAATTTATGCGCAATTCATGCAAAGCGTGTTACAATTATGCCTAAGGATATACAATTGGCAAGACGTATTCGTGGAGAACGTGCATAAGCGTTTTAAATGACAATTTAAAAAAAAAAAAAACAAATAAGAAATATTTTCGGTCCTATATATAGGACCAACATATATTATTAAATAAGAGTATATTATTTTTATTAAAAAATATATATATATATATATATATATATAAATTATTGAAATAAAATTAAACATTATTAAAATTTTGTTATAATTATAAGCGATTGCTATTTCTAAAAATAAATAAATTTCATAAAATTTATATTATTTTATATTCATTTGAAATATTAAAAAAACTTCTCGCTTTAAAGTAACCATGATATGAGTTATAAATGCAATAAAATTTTATACAAAAAATAATATTTATTTGTTGACGAATAATATAAAAGGTTTACATTTCTAAATAACATATATTTATATATGGTGTGTAAAAAAAAAGAAAAGAAGAAAAATAATTTATATTTTTAATATAAAAAGGCAACCGCACACAGTGTTCCCAAGCGGTCACCCATCCAAGTACTGACTGTGCCCAATGTTGCTTAACTTCGGTGATCGGACGAGAACCGGTGTTTTCAACGTGGTATGGCTGTTGCCAGTAATAAATGAAAATTTTTACAAATATATATTTTTCATAAATATCATTAATATTAAAGTATATTATTAAAATTTTCAATGAAGTAATCAATTTAAATATATACTTATTTATTATACCATATATTTTAAATAAAAATGCAACCGCACACAGTATTCTCAAGTGGCCACCCATCCGTGGTACTGACTGTGGCAAATGTTTCTTAACTATTATTTTATAAAATATTTATACAAAAAATAATTTACTCTTATCAAATATTAATTTGTGGCCTGTATTAAGGCCTATGTTATTTTCATTTTTTAGCAAAAATAATGAAATATTTCAATATATTATTAAAGTAACAGATCATTTCTTTTTTGGTGCTGCTTTTTTAATTTTTGTAGGAGATGATTTGGCAACAGAAGCTTTCTTAGCTTTTGGTGCTTTCGGTTTACGAGCAGGGCTACTTTTGGCAGCGGATTTTGTACTTTTTGCTGGTTTTGCTTTAACTGGTGCTTTTTTTGATGCCGCTGATGATTTTGCAGTAACTTTTTTAGCAGCAGTTGATGATGATGGAGTCGCTTTTTTTGCTTTAGGCTTTTTGGCTGCCAATGATGTAGTTGTGGCTTTCTTTTCTTTTGGTGCCCGTTTACTTTTAGCACTCTTTGCTGAACCTTTTGCTCCACTTTCTTTTTTGGATACTTTTGATTTAGCTGAAGAATTAGATGAAGCGGAAGCAGCCAATTTGAATGAACCAGATGCACCTTTACCTTTAGTTTGTACCAAGGCTCCCTCAGTTACAGCAGCTTTTAAATATTTTTTAATAAATGGTGAAATTTTATCAGAATCCACTTTATAATTTGCAGCTAAATATTTTTTAATTGCTTGTAATGATGAACCACCACGTTCTTTTAAATTTTTAATTGCGTTAACAACCATTTCTGATGTACGTGGATGTGTTGGTTTTGAATGTTGTTTTGTACGTTTAGCACCAGAAGCTGTTGCTTTTTTTGTTGGTGTTGTAGAAGCAGCAGTAACCGCAGTTGCTGCAACAGCTGTAGAATTTTCTTCGGCCATATTTTTTTACTTTATAAAAATAATGTATTTATTATAAATATTTAAATGATAAAATATAATAATTCTATCAAATAAAAAATAAAGGTTTTCAATTATATCATTATTCACAATAATATAAGTCCCTATGTAAGTCAAAGTACCATGTAGAAAACACATAAAAATTAAATAGTATTTCTAATTTACTGTCGTAGTAAACATGATTTATTTTTTCAATTTCTATAATATATAAAATAATAAATTATAAATTTAATAATAATATTTATTTTATAAATTAAAATATATTTAATTTTTTTATTAACAATTATTAATAAACATAGTTTAATATTAATTATTTCAATCATACAAAACAATAATATTTTTAAGGTAAACTTAAAAAGTATATATTTTTATTTTTTATTTAATATCGATTTATTATAAATTATTAGTATATAAATAATTAAAAAATTTAATATATAAATATATATATTATAGTATAAGATTTCATTTTTAGAAAAACTTTTTTTGTCAATAATGAAAACGTATTATTATGAAATGTGTTAATCGAACATTGACAAAATATATTTCATTAGAAAATACTTTTATTTATGCATTAATATCAATAATTAACTATTAAATTAATTTTTTCATAATTATATAAAGAAATTTTATACTGATATAAGTATTTATATATTATAATATTTATTTTAAATATAAAAAAATTTATGACAAAATATATTATTAGAGTATTTGTTGAGATTAATATAAGATTATTTTAAATAAGAATTAATTTATATAATTATTAAAATATTATTAATTTTATGTTATGTAATTTTAATAAAAATAAATAATAATAATAATAAATATACAAATTTTTTAACAATTTAAATTTTATATGATCTAAATAATTTTGTTAAGTACGATATGAGAAATCATTGTAAGCTTCGTTAAGAAACTTTGTAATATAAAATAATAATAATAATATTAAATATATAAATAAATAAAATAAATTTGATATATATTTTTAGTTCATTCTGTGTATAAATCAAAGGATACCGAATAATTGGTAACGGATGCGATATATTATAGTATCGAGTATTAAAACATAATATATAAATTTATCTTGTTATTCAAATTTTTTGTTACTTAACTTATGTATTTAGAAAATTTATAATATTATTTATATAATTGACATAAAATCTTATAAATTGAAATTTTATTAATATGTATCAAAAGAAGAGAGTAACGTATTGATATAATATCAAAGGATACTGATTATTTAAATAACGAATACGTCATATATTGTTTGTGTAACGAAGTTCACTTGGCCATCTAGTTTAAAATAACATTTTCAATAGAAAGTTTATATGCTTTGTTTTTTTTTTTTCTTTAATTATTAAAAAAATAAATTGAAATTTAATTCAATCAAATTTTATAATAATTTTAAAAAAATTTTTCCTTTTAAAAAATATTTTGTGATGTTGTGATAATATGTATTAATACAAGTGCATCCTGATACTTTTATCTCTAGTAAAGGTATGAGTATCATGAACAGTTTTGTTATCTAATGATATTATTTTGATAATATTTTGTGTATATTCTTATAATATTTTGTCTAAATATCATCATAATACAATATTATTTTGATAATATTTTATGAATATTCTTATAATATGTTACCTAAATGTCATCATAATATGATGAATTATTTCCATAATAACATATAAAAAAAGAAAAAAAAAAAAAGAATCATTAATTTATAATTATTTAAATTGATTCTTTAAAAAAATATTATAATATATTATTTATAAAAATAATTTTTACTCTTATTTTAAATAAATTTGTGGCCTTTTATTAAAAGGCCTATGATCGATGTATTATTATTATAAAAATTAATGCAATGTTTTTAATTTATGCTTTCTTTTCAGTTTTCTTTGGTAATAACACTGCTTGAATGTTTGGTAATACACCACCTTGAGCAATTGTTACACCAGATAATAATTTATTTAATTCTTCATCATTACGAATTGCCAATTGTAAATGACGTGGAATGATACGTGTTTTTTTGTTATCACGGGCAGCATTACCAGCTAACTCGAGAACTTCTGCAGCCAAATATTCCATAACAGCAGCCAAATATACTGGGGCACCAGCACCTACTCGTTCAGCATAATTTCCTTTTCGTAATAATCTGTGAATTCTTCCAACAGGAAATTGTAATCCTGCTCGGCTTGATCTTGACTTTGCCTTTCCCTTTACTTTACCACCTTTACCTCGTCCAGACATAGCGAATAAATTTATTTAATTAATATTTTTTTTTGTAAATATAATCACACAGATGTGTACGTTACGGGGATTGTAACATAAATGTTTAAAATGTTATTTGGGTATTTTAATTTATAATATTTATAAAATATAAAACTTTAAAAATAAACCAATCACCTTATAGTATTATTTTTAGCCAATCAGAGAGTAGTATTCATTTTTATTGTTATATCCATCTTCGCGTATATAATACGCTAGTTGTATACACGACACGCTCATACATATACTGACTGGTGTTCTGTAACTATCTGTGTATATTAATTGTTTGTAACAATGCCACCAAAAACAAGTGGAAAAGCAGCAAAAAAAGCTGGCAAAGCTCAAAAAAATATATCAAAGAGTGATAAGAAAAAGAAGAGGAAGCGCAAGGAATCATATGCAATTTACATTTACAAAGTATTAAAACAAGTGCATCCTGATACTGGTATCTCTAGTAAAGCTATGAGTATCATGAACAGTTTTGTTAATGATATTTTTGAACGTATTGCTGCTGAAGCATCACGTTTAGCACATTATAATAAACGTTCAACAATCACAAGTCGGGAAATTCAAACCGCAGTTCGATTATTATTACCTGGTGAATTGGCAAAGCACGCTGTTAGTGAAGGTACTAAAGCTGTTACAAAATATACAAGTTCAAAATAAATAAATCGAAAATATTATTTAATTGATAACATAAAAATACATCAACATATAAAAACGGCTCTCTTTTTAAGAGAGCCATCAAATTTTTTAAATAAGAGTAAATTATTTTTATATATACAAAAAAATAAAATAAACAATTATTAATATCATATTTAATATAAAATTTTATATATTAATAGCTTGAATATATCTATTATTAGTATATCAATATTATTAATTTTAAATATAATAAAGGATATCGCGGAATATATATCGTAAATCAGTGTAATGCAAATGCATTACATTACCTTTATTATTTTCATTTTACATTTACTACTTGTTTATGTACGCTTATAATTATTAGAAAAATATTTTTAATAATTTTAAAAAATAAATGAAATAATAAAAATTTAATAATAAATTATTTATTGAAAGTATAAAAAATGGTATAGCAAAATCTTTATTTTCTTTGATTAAGGCGAAATGTTTTATTAGTTATAAATTCGATAATCTCCTATCGATACTTGTTACTCTTAACTTGTATATATAAAAAATATAATAGTATATTAATTTATAATAAAATTTTTTCAAAAATTCAATAAGTTATTGTAAAATAAAATAGATAATATACAAATTATAATTTATTATTGCAGATATATTACAATAAAAAAAAAAAAAATAAATAAAAATATTTGGTAATGTATGTTATAAACAAAATAATTTGTTGTAAACAAATTATATAATATGTTATATTTATTAACAAATTTATTTACTCTTATATAAATAAAATTAGTGGCTTCCCAAAAAGGAAAGCCTGTTTAAATTTATCGGATGTATTAAATATTCTTTAATAAATTTACTAAATATTTTAAGTAAATTATTATATTTTCTTAACCTCCAAAACCATACAAAGTACGACCTTGTCGTTTTAATGCATATACAACATCCATAGCTGTAACTGTTTTACGTTTTGCGTGTTCAGTATATGTAACAGCATCCCGAATAACATTTTCAAGGAATACTTTAAGTACACCACGTGTTTCTTCATAAATTAAACCAGAGATACGTTTTACTCCACCTCGTCGTGCTAAACGACGAATTGCAGGTTTTGTAATACCTTGGATATTATCACGCAAAACTTTTCTATGACGTTTTGCACCCCCTTTTCCAAGACCCTTTCCACCTTTTCCTCTGCCAGTCATTTTAATAAAAAATTATTTACAATATTTTAACGAACGGATAACACGTGTGTTAACCTCACAAGTATTGTAATGTATGTGAGCGCCGGTACAATTGTGCCTTTTTATATAAAGCATTAAAGATTTTTTAAGCCACGCCTATACAATTTGATTAGTCCATACTCTGATAGCTATCCAATAGGATATGACAACAAAAATTTTGAAATTTCATATAAATATAAATACAACACATTTATTTCGCATTTAAACATTTGACTTTGTAGTATCAAATTGTCGAATATAATTTTTAAAATTGTGTGTTTTTTTGTAAAAACATTATTATTTGAAAATGGCTAGAACCAAGCAAACTGCACGTAAATCAACTGGTGGTAAAGCACCAAGAAAACAATTAGCAACGAAAGCTGCACGTAAAAGTGCACCAGCAACTGGTGGAGTAAAAAAACCACACAGATATCGTCCTGGTACAGTAGCTTTACGAGAAATTCGTCGTTATCAAAAAAGTACTGAATTGTTAATTCGTAAATTACCATTCCAACGTTTAGTACGTGAAATTGCACAAGATTTTAAAACCGATTTACGTTTCCAAAGTTCAGCTGTTATGGCATTACAAGAAGCTAGTGAAGCCTATTTAGTAGGTTTATTTGAAGATACCAATTTATGCGCAATTCATGCAAAGCGTGTTACAATTATGCCTAAGGATATACAATTGGCAAGACGTATTCGTGGAGAACGTGCATAAGCGTTTTAAATGACAATTTAAAAAAAAAAAAAACAAATAAGAAATATTTTCGGTCCTATATATAGGACCAACATATATTATTAAATAAGAGTATATTATTTTTATTAAAAAATATATATATATATATATATATATATAAATTATTGAAATAAAATTAAACATTATTAAAATTTTGTTATAATTATAAGCGATTGCTATTTCTAAAAATAAATAAATTTCATAAAATTTATATTATTTTATATTCATTTGAAATATTAAAAAAACTTCTCGCTTTAAAGTAACCATGATATGAGTTATAAATGCAATAAAATTTTATACAAAAAATAATATTTATTTGTTGACGAATAATATAAAAGGTTTACATTTCTAAATAACATATATTTATATATGGTGTGTAAAAAAAAAGAAAAGAAGAAAAATAATTTATATTTTTAATATAAAAAGGCAACCGCACACAGTGTTCCCAAGCGGTCACCCATCCAAGTACTGACTGTGCCCAATGTTGCTTAACTTCGGTGATCGGACGAGAACCGGTGTTTTCAACGTGGTATGGCTGTTGCCAGTAATAAATGAAAATTTTTACAAATATATATTTTTCATAAATATCATTAATATTAAAGTATATTATTAAAATTTTCAATGAAGTAATCAATTTAAATATATACTTATTTATTATACCATATATTTTAAATAAAAATGCAACCGCACACAGTATTCTCAAGTGGCCACCCATCCGTGGTACTGACTGTGGCAAATGTTTCTTAACTATTATTTTATAAAATATTTATACAAAAAATAATTTACTCTTATCAAATATTAATTTGTGGCCTGTATTAAGGCCTATGTTATTTTCATTTTTTAGCAAAAATAATGAAATATTTCAATATATTATTAAAGTAACAGATCATTTCTTTTTTGGTGCTGCTTTTTTAATTTTTGTAGGAGATGATTTGGCAACAGAAGCTTTCTTAGCTTTTGGTGCTTTCGGTTTACGAGCAGGGCTACTTTTGGCAGCGGATTTTGTACTTTTTGCTGGTTTTGCTTTAACTGGTGCTTTTTTTGATGCCGCTGATGATTTTGCAGTAACTTTTTTAGCAGCAGTTGATGATGATGGAGTCGCTTTTTTTGCTTTAGGCTTTTTGGCTGCCAATGATGTAGTTGTGGCTTTCTTTTCTTTTGGTGCCCGTTTACTTTTAGCACTCTTTGCTGAACCTTTTGCTCCACTTTCTTTTTTGGATACTTTTGATTTAGCTGAAGAATTAGATGAAGCGGAAGCAGCCAATTTGAATGAACCAGATGCACCTTTACCTTTAGTTTGTACCAAGGCTCCCTCAGTTACAGCAGCTTTTAAATATTTTTTAATAAATGGTGAAATTTTATCAGAATCCACTTTATAATTTGCAGCTAAATATTTTTTAATTGCTTGTAATGATGAACCACCACGTTCTTTTATTAATTAATAATATAATATAATATTTACTTTCATTGTGCCTTTGGGTTTCATAAAAATTTTTATAAATATTTCGATGAAAAAATATTTTATTCCCAATGACTTGCGTACATGCTAGACTCCTTGGTCCGTGTTTCAAGACGGGTCCTGAAAGTACCCAAAGCTATATCGTCGCTGACAGATAAATTTTTAATAAAAAAAAAATGAGCCAGTTCATTATCATACACCTACTGACAGTTAAATAGTATCATATAACGGCATAAAATCCGTATATATAATATGTTTTAATAAAAAAAAACCTATTTATACTCGTGGTGGATCTGAACGCGTTAATAACGCGGCTCAATATCAATTTATAATTAATACCATCAAACAATTAATCAAGAAACATAGGCGTTTAACATACACAAAATATTATCCAAAAAAAATAATATTGTACATTAATCAACGCACCAATGCCTATAGATTAATATTTAATGGGTCGCAACGTCCTACAAGATGAGAAGTGCATACCTCGTTATCATACAATTAACAATATACAGCAGTGCATATATTTTTACTAAAAATACAAAATTCCTAATAAAAATTTTTTGTCACATGCTAGTACAAGTTGGTTGATTAACGATAAAAAGTAAATGAATCTCATCTTTCGACCTTTCGGGTTTCTCAGGTTTACCCCTGAACGGTTTTACGTACTCTTTAACTCTCTCTTCAAAGTTCTTTTCAACTTTCCCTCACGGTACTTGTTCGCTATCGGTCTCGTGGTAATATTTAGCCTTAGATGGAGTTTACCACCCACTTAGAGCTGCACTCTCAAGCAACCCGACTCTAAGGAAAGATTCACCTATCATCCAATAATAATCACTACGGGCCTGGCACCCTCTATGGGTATATGGCCCCATTCAAGATGGACTTGGATGTATTATATAAACAATAGGTTTATATTGAATCTTCCTAAACACTACATTCCCCAAGTGTCTGTTTATCAGCCACGGGGTTCAGTGCTGGGCTTATCCCTGTTCGCTCGCCGCTACTAAGGGAATCCTAGTTAGTTTCTTTTCCTCCGCTTAATAATATGCTTAAATTCAGCGGGTAATCTCACCTACTCTGAGGTCGTAAAAGTTTTTAAAGAAGTATTAAAACAAAAATTTTTTTTTGTATATATTATGTTTTTGTTATATTTTATAAGTAAACAATTTTCTTAATTATTCATACTCAAATTTTTTTATAATATTATTATATAATATTATTTTTATATTTATCTAAAGAGAAGAAAATAAAAAATAAATAATTATATATATTAATTTTTTTCGAGTATATTGAAAATTTTATTACAAATAAAATATTCCATAACAAAATATTAATATATAATATTTTTCTTTTTCTTCTTTATTTAATATTTTAAAAATATATTATTAATATCATTTATTATTAATATTATTATTAACATAAAGTTTTATAATATTATATATAAATGATAAAAAATAATATTGATATATTAATTTAAAAATGTCGACAAATAATAAAAAATATATAAATTTTAAATGCTATTAAAAACATTTTATATTTATTTTTTTCTTATATTTGGCGTAAAACATTCATATATAAATAATTTTACATTTCTTTTATAAAAATTTTATTTATCAATTTATAATTAAATATGAAAAAATAAATTTTCTTTTTTAATTATTGATAAATTTCTTTTTCATAAAAAAAAAAATTTTATGTAAAATAATCTTTTATTATATTATAATATAATGTATACGACCCTCAGCCAGATGTGGTCCGGGAACAGTATCCAAGGACCGCAATGTGCGTTCGAAATGTCAATGTTCATGTGTCCTGCAGTTCACAAGTTGACGCGCAATTAGCTGCGTTCTTCATCGACCCACGAGCCAAGTGATCCACCGTCCAGGGTAATCTTTTTAAATTTTAAATGTAAGTATTATTATTAATAATAATCTTTATTTTTAATATAAAAAATAAAATTATTAATTTATATATCTTTATAAATTCTTTTAAAATAAAAAAATTTTTCTAGAATATAAATTATATATTTTATTTTAAATATATATATATAAATTAAAGATATTATGGTATTAATAAATATATACATAACATTTTTGATATTTTTGTTAGTGCTAGCTAGATATAATAATTAATATTTGGTATATTTTATAGAAATGTATTTATTTATTTTTTTTTTATAAATTATTTTCTACATAAAAATATATATAATATTAATATGGTACAAAACAAATGGGTTTGTTTTTTAACATAATAACTTTTAATAAAAAAAAAGAAGAAATATCAAGACAAAATATAAAGAAATTTAAATTTAAAATAAATTTTATTCTTTAAAAAAATTTTATCTTGTGTTTTCTTTATTTTTATTATATAACATAGAAAAATAAAAATATAGATTATATCAATTATAATCTTATTTTATTTTTCTTAATAGAGATTATATACATATAAACAAATAATTTCAATATATTCTATTTTTAATTTCACTTTTTTATAAGAGAAATTATTTATAGATTTTATTAATAATTATTGTTTAATAATTATAATAATATTGAATATAAAAATATTTTATATGTAACAAAAAATATTATTAATATTTATATAATATTCTCTATATTATATGTATAGATATATTATGTGTATAAAAAAAGTTTGGCGTATTACTTTAATATGCGCTATCATAACCAAAATAAATCTCTTTTAACACATAATTACTATTATATATTTTTGAGAAAATTACATATTAATATGTTATTTTGTTAAAAAAAAAAAAAATATTTCTTATCAATAATATTTTTATTTTTTTTGGAATATTTAAAAACAATACAAAAAATATAAATAAATATATATTTTATATATATATCGTTAATGATCCTTCCGCAGGTTCACCTACGGAAACCTTGTTACGACTTTTACTTCCTCTAAATGATCAAGTTTGGTCATCTTCCCAGCAACATCGGCAATATCAGAAATATTGCCGCGTACCAGTCCGAAGACCTCACTAAATCATTCAATCGGTAGTAGCGACGGGCGGTGTGTACAAAGGGCAGGGACGTAATCAACGCGAGCTTATGACTCGCGCTTACTGGGAATTCCTCGTTCATGGGGAACAATTGCAAGCCCCAATCCCTAGCACGAAGGAGGTTCAGCGGATTACCCGGACCTTTCGGCCTGGGAGAGAACACGCTGATTCCTTCAGTGTAGCGCGCGTGCGGCCCAGAACATCTAAGGGCATCACAGACCTGTTATTGCTCAATCTCGTGCGGCTAGAATGCCGCCTGTCCCTCTAAGAAGAATTATTTGTACGCCGGCAGTAAAAACCACATCAAAAAACTGCACATACCCATACACCCATAACATATGCATAACACACATAAAGCACAATATATACAAAATATAATCTTGATCGTTTAAAATCTCAAAAATATATGCATATATATAAATACAATATATGAGCGCGCACACACATGAAAATAGGAATGATATAGGAAATTAAACAGTTGATGGGCCTTGAGATGCCGGTAAAGTACGTCTATTTAGCAGGCTAGAGTCTCGTTCGTTATCGGAATTAACCAGACAAATCGCTCCACCAACTAAGAACGGCCATGCACCACCACCCACCGAATCAAGAAAGAGCTCTCAATCTGTCAATCCTTCCGGTGTCCGGGCCTGGTGAGGTTTCCCGTGTTGAGTCAAATTAAGCCGCAGGCTCCACTCCTGGTGGTGCCCTTCCGTCAATTCCTTTAAGTTTCAGCTTTGCAACCATACTTCCCCCGGAACCCAAAAGCTTTGGTTTCCCGGAAGCTGCCCGCCGAGTCATCGGAGGAACTTCGGCGGATCGCTAGCTGGCATCGTTTATGGTTAGAACTAGGGCGGTATCTGATCGCCTTCGAACCTCTAACTTTCGTTCTTGATCAATCAAAACATTTTTGGCAAATGCTTTCGCTTCTGTCCGTCTTGCGACGATCCAAGAATTTCACCTCTAACGTCGCAATACGAATGCCCCCATCTGTCCGTATTAATCATTATCTCGGATATTCCGAAAACCAACAAAATAGAACCGAGATCCTATTCCATTATTCCATGCACACAATATTCAGGCAAAATTTTAGCCTGCCTTAAGCACTCTAATTTGTTCAAAGTAAACGTACCGGCCCATCTCGACACTCAATTAAGAGCACCGCAACGGGATTGCAATTGGGGGCTGTCACCGCTCTTAACGGTTAAACACTTACGATAAATTACATAATAAAAATATTTATATATAAAATGCATTAAATAAATAATAACATTAAAATATGTAATATTTTATATATAATCTATACCACCCACCGGTAGGACGTCCCACATAACATGCTAGTTAAACAATACGCGAGCATTGAACCAACAGTGTAGGACACAGATTCGACTACGAGCTTTTTAACCGCAACAACTTTAATATACGCTATTGGAGCTGGAATTACCGCGGCTGCTGGCACCAGACTTGCCCTCCAATGGATCCTCGTTAAAGGATTTAAAGTGTACTCATTCCGATTACGGGGCCTCGGATGAGTCCCGTATCGTTATTTTTCGTCACTACCTCCCCGTGCCGGGAGTGGGTAATTTGCGCGCCTGCTGCCTTCCTTGGATGTGGTAGCCGTTTCTCAGGCTCCCTCTCCGGAATCGAACCCTGATTCCCCGTTACCCGTTACAACCATGGTAGGCGCAGAACCTACCATCGACAGTTGATAAGGCAGACATTTGAAAGATGCGTCGCCGGTACGCTGACCGTGCGATCAGCTTAAAGTTATTCAGAGTCACCAAATTCGAAACGATGCAAATTGAAAATTTACACCGATTGGTTTTGATCTAATAAAAGCATTCCTTCCATCTCTGGTCGGAACTCTGTTTGCATGTATTAGCTCTAGAATTACCACAGTTATCCAAGTAAATGTGGGGTACGATCTAAGGAACCATAACTGATATAATGAGCCTTTCGCGGTTTCACCTTAATTTGGCTTGTACTGAGACATGCATGGCTTAATCTTTGAGACAAGCATATGACTACTGGCAGGATCAACCAGGGAACTATTTGTATTTATAATATTAAATATATAATAAATATATATATGATATTTTTTTTTTTGTTTTCTTATTATAAGAAAAAAAATTTTCATATAATAATTATTAATATATAATAATATTATTATTACAATTTCATTTTAAATATCAGATGGTCTCACCCATTACTGATATAAATTTTTTTTTTTTTTTTTAATATCTCTATTGTTTTAAAATTAATAGAAAAAACATATGAGATATATATATTATTATTAATTTTTTCTTTTTTTTTTTCAAATATATATTTATTATGTCATTTATATAATTTTTTTGCTTTTACAAAAAGAAATATATAATAAATGTTATTCATAATAAATATTATTGAATAAAAAATAAAAAAAATAAAATAATTATAATTTCTTGTCAGACCATCACCAAATGGGTCTTAAAATATTTCAAACATTTTCTCATACTCGTCGCTAGATTGAAAGCGTCATTTATTTTTTAATTTTATTTAAAAAGTTAATTTTAAATAAAAAACGTTATAATAACACTTAATATTCTCGCTTGGTATGAGGTGAGTCAATGTAATATTATTTATAAATAATAATTTTTATATAAATTTTGTGTGCTCATATCAGAGTGTAAAGTTTAAAACTTATAACCCATGAACTTGCTTTGACCAAAAAAAAATACATAAATTTATATGTTATTCTATTTTATAATCAATAATTTAATAAAAATAAAAATATTATTGATATAAATAGATATACATATAGAGGTTTTTCTTACAAAAAATAATAATACAATATTTAATATCAAAATAATCCAAACTGATTACCATCCAGACTATTATCAATATATATAAGATTGTATTATTATTTATTTCAATACATATTTATTAAAACTGAGATAAAAATTTCATATAATAATAAATATGCATACATGTGTAAAAAAAAATTTTTAATATATATACAAAATAAACCAAACTGATTATCATCCAGTATATTTTGAATATATATAATTTTGTATATATTATGTGTATAGAAAAAGTTTGGCGTGTTACTTTAATATGCTATCATAACCAAAATATATTTCTTATAACACATAATTACTATTATATATTTTTATACACTTACACCATCCATTATATATCTCAAAGACATTAAACTCGTTGCTTCAAACTCAAATTATTATTACTGACATACATTTCTATTATATATATTAAAGACATAAAACCCGTTGCTTTAAACTCAACTAATTATTACTGACATACATTTCTATTATATATATTAAAGACATAAGACCCGTTGCTTTAAACTCAAATTATTATTACTGACATACATTTCTATTATATATATTAAAGACATAAAACCCGTTGCTTTAAACTCAACTAATTATTACTGACATACATTTCTATTATATATATTAAAGACATAAAACCCGTTGCTTTAAACTCAAATTATTATTACTGACATACATATATATTATATATATTAAAGACATAAAACCCGTTGCTTTAAACTCAAATTATTATTACTGACATATACTATACTATATATATATCTCAAAGACATTAAACTATTTTAATATCTAAAAATAAAATTTTATATCTAAAAATAAAATTTTATATCTAAAAATTAAAATTTAAATACATTTATATAGCTTATATAGCTAAAATACATTTTATTCACAATTTCAAACTCATATTATCATTTTACTACCGATAACCATACTCTATACAACATATGACACATATACAATATATTCAATTTATTATAAATAAAACTATTAAAAATCACAATAAATATATGTATAAAATCTATTAAGATACTCTATTCGTATGGTACAGTAATAATATGTGTCATTATATACATATAAATTATAAGTCATAACTTGTGATATTAATAGTACACCATCATATATAGTACTTAAAGAGAAAGAATTCCTTGTTTCAAACTCAAAAATGT